>NW_019385130.1:247730-311492 GCF_000671375.1 Centruroides sculpturatus | reverse complement strand
ATATAGATATATAAATGAATAAATAAATAGATAATCAACAAGGTATGTATATATATATATATATATATATATATATCTTGTTTTTATTTACATGTGTATTGTTATATATTTTTGTTATTGGTTTTGTTATTTATTATTTTATTTATTTACTTATTAGTGTATATAATTATATCGTTTGACATGGCGCAGCTTGGCTTATGTGACCCTTGTGCTAATAAACCCTAACTAACCTATCTTATCCCAACCCCTATACTAATCTCACTATTCTGTGTATAATATTTACTATTTATTTCAAGATAATTGCTTCTGTAAGTAAATTCAATTAGATTAATTATTTCAGGTTCAATTTTAAGTTGTATTAGTTTAGTTTTAATTATTTCCCATATTACAGAGGAGTACATATGAATTTCATTTACATATTTTTGTGATCTGTGATTTTTTAGTCTGCAAATATGAAATAAACAGAAAAAAGAAATTAATTACAACATTTATTTCTCTTATCGTTTCGAAAAATTACAAAGAATTAGAAAAATAACAATCAATCATAAAACAATAAATATACGTGTATAAGTAAAAAAAGTATTAATTTCATGTGACATCTGGTACTGCAGAAATTTTGTTAGCATTTTAATATCTGGTTTAATTTGTGTGGTGCTTAAACACAAATTGTTTTTCCAAATGCGTTTCGGTTATTTTTGTTCTGTACTTTGATTTCAAGAACTTTATCTTGAAGAATAGCTGTTCACATCGATATGTTGAGCCAAATAAAGAGTAAATATATTTCGCATTATCAACTAAATTTGGAAATTCTTCAGCTTACAGATTTTTATAAAACTCACGGACAGGTGTAAAATTAAAATTTTCTTTTAAACCTACCATCTTTTTTAGATCCAGTAATTCCATTTGAAATTTTTATGGAACGGTTTCGATTTCAGTGATGGAAATGGTCAAGTTAAATAATTGGAAATAAATATTTTTTGTCGAAATCTTAAAAACGTCGATTAAATTCTAAATAAAGATTTTTGATTTTTTAATAAAAAATTGAAGATTATATTTGTCATGATAATTAGATAATGGTAGAAAATGAAAAAGATTGTTTTTATTTAGGGGAGATCGGGGCAAGATCGGCATGTTAAGCTTTACTTAAATTTTGTGTAATAAATACTGCTGTAAACTGAAAAAAAAGCTTTGCATATTGTCTATTGGAATGTTACCTTACTATAGAACTGGTTAAAATCAGTTTGGAAATAAAAATAATTAAAATAATTACAACTTTACAAGAAGAGAGAAATTGACGAAGTTGCCCCGGGTATAGGGGCAAGATCGGCAACTTCTCTCTTTTTGTAAAGTTGTAATTATTTTAATTATTTTTATTAAAGTTGCCCCTGGTATAGGGGCAACAGTAATGGGGCAAGATAGGCACGTATATAAAATTATGTTATTAACAATGTATAAGTTGGAATTCACTATTAAAACAAAGAAATACAAATCCAACACCCATTTAATATTATTACAACGAAATGCAAGTTCAAAGACATATATACATGAATAACAAATGCAAACATGTTTTCATTTATCATCTGTTTGATTTTTATCCTTTGCTTCTAATGTGGCTTTATGTTGCCGATCTTACCCCGCTAGTCATGATTTCGAAACATTAAGTACAACCCTGAGAACAGAATGCCAAGCCACGATCTGGCCACGTGAATAAGTTGAAGTTACATCCTTCTAACAGGAAAAGTAACTTTCGTTATCATGGAATTATAACAAAACCTGCCAATTCAATATAAATGAAAAAAAAATATTATATGGAATTGAACGAAAATGAAAATTTGCTTGATAATTCAACTACGCTTGTTGGAGAACAATAAAAACACTACACTCAACAAGCCACCAATAAAACTCAACTGCCTAACCTATAACAAAAGTCTCCTTTTAATTTGTTTTTTAAAATAAGCGCTTGACAAACTTGCCCCGCATGCCGAAGTTGCCCCAATCTCCCCTATATGGGATTGCCACAAATGGAGTTTACTTCTGAAAGCTTTAATATGTCCATATAATTGTGTTGATCTTGATTTTGCTTTTGTAAGGCTTCATTAAAACATTCAGGGTCGTTAGTCTCGAATTTTTCGTTTTGAACTCGAATTGACGTCATTGAACTCACTGGTGTTACTATGACTCACATAATTGGTAGTCTTGAGTTAAGCCTGGACTCCACACTACCTGAAAACAGAAACTCAGAAACAGAACTGAAACATATAGAGTTTTCGTTTCAGTTATGTTTTCGTTCTAACATGACTCCACTAGCACCGAAATGAACTTTACGTCGAAATGCGCCGTCTGTTGATCAGTTCAATAATTGTCGTAGAGTCAAACATGGACGACGCTACGGATTTTGCCATGCTCTCTCTTCATTTGTTAGCATTGAAAATGTTGATTCATTCAAAACCTTACCATCAAGCATATTCGAAAGGCAAGCAGAAGTAGGTCATATTCACTTGTTTACGTGTATCGTTAAGCATGATGGGATTATTTACAATGCATCTGCGTTTGCGACTATAATGATTCGACCAATCAACTTAACTATCACAAGTTGTAAACATATCAACGTAAATTAGTTTACACATATTACAGTTAAAAGATTTGACTTATAGCAATATAGTACGCAGAAACGAAACGAAAACCTCCAATGTTTTATTTTATGATTATGCAAAAAGAACGAAAAAAAAAATATTAGTAACATATATAGAAAATAATAAAAAAGTGAACAGGGAAACATTCGACAACGAATTTACTAGAAAAAGACAATTCAACTTGTGGAGATAGTTCAAAAATTAATTGTGTATTCTAGCTAAAAAATCCGTTGTGTAATGGAAAAAGTATTTTAATTTAATACTTTCTTCATATAGTTTTCTTCCTTGATTTATTTCTTAAATAGTTTTGTTTATTAAGATTATTTATTAATCAAAATTAATAAATAATCTTAATATAGTTTCTATGCTCTTATTAATTTATACATATAATTTACTATCATTTTAATTTTTTTAAATGAATTTGATACTTCTTTTTATTTTGGAAAATTTACTATATAATTTTATCAACTATAAATTAAATTTCTTTTATTAGTGTTGACTTGACAAGAAAAGATATGGCATCTACTCGTGGTCAAAAAATTTGTTGCCTTCTTAAACAAGTCTTTCGGCTCTGTCTAAAGCTTCGATTGCGATAAGAATAGCATATTTGTCTGCCATTTTCACTTTCGTGTAGCGATCTCACATGTTTAACTCAATGTGAGTAGCAACTCGCATGGTGAGATGAAAAAGCACGTGAATTATAACTCGAGACTACGGATTTGACATCAGAGTGTGAAATGGTACCACGTGACACCTTCAACACGTTGGGAGTTGTAACACGAAAAACTGGAGACTAAGGATCCAGGCGTCCTGTAATATCAACAAGAAATGCAAGGTCTGATAACCATTTCTCGTCATTTAATGCTTCAATAAGAATTTTTTTCATATCCATGAATAGTTTAATTTGTTTCAAATTATAAAATTTGCTTAGTACGGATACTCTCGAGAGCCAACGGACTAGACAATAATATTGAACATCTGTATATTTACTATCAAGATTAATAAGCAATTTTCGAATTTCTCGATAACTTAGTGCTAATTTTTTATTGTGTTTATGTAGTTGGATAAAACAGATATTACATTTTCTAATTGCATTGCTTTTGCACATAGATGTTCTTGATGGGTGATGCAATGAAATATAAATAATTTAGAGAAATTCTGTTTTCCCATTTTTTGTTTAAATAAGGATATGACTTTTTTGATTTTTCTTGTCATTGCTACAACAACGCTTCAGGAAATAATATTCAATTTAAACTAGAAGAATTACATCGAAAAATATATATTTATAATTTCTTCTATAGATCTAGCAGGCCAGATAGAAACTTTTCGCGGGCCGTAGCTGGCCCGCGGGCCGGGGGTTGCCCACCGTTGGTATTTAACATCGAACTTCGTTCAGTACGGTTGTCATGAATTCATCTAAATGTTAATTCTTAACAGAAGTACATGCAATTTGCACTGTCAGTGTGTTCTTGCAACTAATTGTGGTCAAGTGCATATACAGTGATTTATTTACATTTATGCACAAGGTCATGGCAATGTATTGAAGAAACTTGATAGGAATATATAACCTGGATATGGTTGTAACTTTAATGCAAAAAATAATAAAGCCATGTTTTTGAGAATATTGTAGTTTCATTGTAATCGTAAAGAAAAATGACAGAACACCCTATGTATGCATAGATTACAGAAAGTTGAACAAAGTAATTGTAAAGAACAGAACCCCTTTCATTAATTGAAGATATCTAACACAGACTACAGGGAACACAAATATTTTGCACAATCGATCTCAAAAATGCATTTATCCATGTCGATGTAAATAAAATTAGTAGAATCTATACTTCATTCATGACACTTTTAGGACAATACCAATTTCTCAGGTTCTCTTTGGACTTTGCAACTCTCCCACTGTATTTCAAAGCTAAATCAACACCATTTTCCGACCTTTGATTTATGATGGTATTGTATTACTCTATACAGACAACAGCATCATTTTGTCTTCCTCGCTTGAAGATGGAATCAAGTGACTTGAAAGAGTCTTATAACTTGCCAGTTATTACGGACTAGAGATAAACTTTAAGAAATATCATTTCTTGAAAAAAGAATTGAACTTCTTGGGACACATACTAGAAGAAGGTAAAATTTTCCATCTACTTTAAAAACTAGGGCTATCCACAATTTTCCGGAACCAACCAATTTAAAGAAAATTCGAAGTTTTTTAGGACTTAGCAGATACTTCAAGAAGTTTATTCCGAACTATTCCATTATTGCTAAGCTGTTGAGTGACCTTCTGAAAAAAAACCAAACGTTTAAATCCAGTGAACAGTGGAGAAATTCTTTTAATCGATTTAAAACGCTGTTAGCTGAGAAGCCAGTCTTGGGAGTATACAGTCCTAATTACGAAATCGAATTACACACAAACGCGAGCTTAGAGGGGTAAGAAGCAATTTTAATACAAAAGTCTCCAAGTGGTAATAAATTTCACCCTACCTATTTCATGAGTAGAAAGACAACTGATGCCAAAATAAAATATTTGAGCTATTAACTCGAAGATTTTGCTATAATAAAAGCTTTAAAGAAATTTCGTGTATATGTATTGGGAATTTCATTTAAAATACTCACCAATTGGTCTGCATTTCAAAGGACTCTGGCAAAAAGAGATTTGTCTACCCGCTTAGCTCGTTGGGTTTTGTTCTTATAAGAATTCAGTTATAATATCGAGCATCATTCTGGTACTAAGATAGCTCACGTTGACGCCCATAGTAGATCTCCTGTAAATGTACTTTGTATTTCTGTCAGCAATACTGTACCAAAGTTAAAACCGGCTTAAGATAAAGATAGTGAAACAAAAGCAATTAAAGAATTATTAAAAATTTTTAACTATGAAGATTATTATCAAAGACAAGGAATGTTATGTAAATTTCTGCATGATAAAGAATTAATCGTTGTACCTAAAAGTATGCAAACAGTGATTATAAGAGACGCCAATGAAAAAAAAAATATATATACAGGAGTTAAATATACTGAGAAAAACATCGAAGAATATTATTTTATCACCAAGCTTAGACAAAATGTAGAGAAAATTGTAGCCAATTGTGTTTGTTGTCTACTAAAGAATTATAAGAATGGAAAAAAGGAAAGACTATTACATCAACTTCATAAAGATATTCCATTAAAAACTCATCGTGTTGATTACCTTGGACCACTGGAAAGTACACATAAAAATTATAAGTACTTTCTGGCAATAATTGACGCATTCACCAAATTTGTGTCGATTTACCATACGAAAATTACTACATCCACTGAAACTATTGAGAAATTACAGATCTAAAAGTCAGTATTTGGAAACCCCTCTCAAATTGTATTCATATACAGGTACAACCTTTACTTCTAGTGAGTTTTCTGACTATTGCTCTAAAGAGAACATTAAACACTATTTAGTAACTACTGGCCTGCCTAGAGCAAACGGGCGAGTCGAACGTATAAGCCAAACCATTATATCAATTCTTTCGAAGCTATCAATAAATAATTCAGCCCAGTGGTACAAATATATTAGTGAACTGTAGCGAGCGATTAATTCTACTTATCAATGTAGCATAGACACTATCCCTTTTGAGCAACTTTTCGGGACAAAGATGAAAGTAAATGAACTGGAAACGATTAGAGAAATGTTAGAAGTTGAATTTCAAGAAAACATTGGAGCTCGAAGAGAAAAACGTAGAAAGCACGCAAAGCAACATATTTTTAGAATACAAGAAGAAAATAGGAAGACATACAATTTAAGAAGAAAAGACGCTACACTTATCGACTTAATGACTTGTTTGCTATCAAAAGGACCCAATTTGGACCGCAATTTAAACTAAAACCAAAGTATCTTGAACCCTACAAAATTGTGAAAGTTAAAAGAGAGAACCCATATGATGTAGTCAATGAAGGAGACCACGATGGACCAAATAGCACGACAACATGTTCCGAATTTCTAAATTCATGGAATGGTATTCCAGAGTGCTAGTAAGAGGACCAATGTTAAGACGAATTTGAAAAAGATAAGAAAAAAAGCCTAGAGAAAGAAAGGGGAAAACAACAAACGACGTTTAAAGACGAAAGAACTGTTTGAAGAAGTGATAATGAGTTTTAAGACGAAAATTGTTTCTTATCCATTTTCCAAAAAGACAGACGTATGACAGACTTAAAAGATGATCAACCTTATAACTTTTACTTTTCAGAAACGTTTATTTTTGCAGTTTTGTTTTCTGTGTTTTTCTTTAATATTTCAGTGTCGCTGGAGGTCCAGACGAATCCAGGACGGCCGAATATGTTGCCTGTTCCGCACATTGTCATGATTTGGTCGAGTCTAATGTCATGCAGAGGCATCCTGCACGGGTGGGAAAAAAGACGAACCATTAGAGCAATAATGTAGGACAAACGACATGTTTGCTTTAAGACGACTAATATCTATTTAATAATTATTATCAAGATGATTTGTTTAGTGTTCATCGTTTTGTAATGTTTTTTTTGTGTTATAGTACAATATACGTCAGTATATGTCATAAGAATCTTTTCATATTCTTTCTTAAACAGGTTTCTGTACATGATTCTTAACGCCCAGCGCAGCTATCTTTAGACACCACATAGTATATACACTATGTGGTGTCTAAAGATAGCTGCGCTGGGCGTTGCATGCAATGCAAACACAACTTATACACAAGTTGTGTTTGCATTGCATTGTAATACAGTAAAACTGCTTTCCAATGAGAGTAATATTACTTGGCAAATTCAGTCATGTTATTTACATCGAATACACTTGGCATGTGAAAATGGAAACGTGGTTTCGACAGTATTGAAAGTATTTAATCGATAGATAGTGATACGAGTAACCCAGTGCATAACTACTAGTAATCTATGTGGCTAACACGTCAATGTGTTACCTGGATGACAAATCGACACTGTACTGTGCCATATTCTTCGCGCCAGTAGCATACCATAATATTGATTCGAGTTATATAAAATAATCAAAAATATATATTAAACAGAACACTTTGGTGGATTCAAAACGAATCCACTTCGTAAACAGCATCAAAATCATCAGGAGAAACTCCTGTTTTCCTCTTTGAAATGAAGTGGTACCTCTTCATCACCGTATTTAATGGCATAGAACTATCCCGATTTCACATCAGATTATCTACAAAAGGAATTTAGTATATTTAGTTCATCTCGCTCACTTGGTACTCGAACCCAATTATTTTAGTATGCTGTGGTACAAAAAAGTAAAATTATAAAGTTCAATTTTATTTATCACGAAAAATAGTTTAGCAAAATCATTTACGGTTAATGCTTGCATTAAAATATTAAATATAAATACAAGCAAAAATGTTTAGCTTTAGCAATTTATATTACTCCAAAAAATCAACTGATATGTAAGAAATTAAATCAGTTTAGATAACTCCAATTTTTTCTTAGATTTTCCTTTGGTAATAATAAGCTCGGATATTTTAAGTAATATGTAAAAAATTATAACACAAGCAAAAATCTTGTCAGTACCGCTTCATACTACCAAACTTATCTTTAGCAAAGAAAATAATCTAAGGATGAAATAGGGCTGTCATCAGAATAGTCATAACTTTTCATTTGGCGCATTGTTTTTAAATTTCAAATGTTTTTGTTTGGATTTATAAACTTACATTTCAAGTTGTTCATCCACCAGTTTAAAATTTTCTATAATTCTGTCTATGAAAACAGTATTATATTTTACTCCCACAAATGTGTCTGAAAGTATATTTAAAAATATATTTATATATATATAAATCTAAAATCGGTGATTTATAAATTTTAACTAAACGTTTATTATAAATTCAACTAAATATATTAATAAAGTATTCAATTCATTCATCATAGTTTTAATAAAAGTTTATGTCTTTAAACGACGACTTGTATAAATTATTAACTATATACACGTAATATAATCAATCTGTTTCAAAAATTCATATATGTTTAATTTATTATACTTCTGATACGCTTTTTTTATAAAATACAAAAGTATTTCAAACGCTATTAAAACTTATGCAAAGTATTGTCATTAAAGTTTTCAGAGTATTTTTATTATCTGTAAAATTCCTGCTAACATCTGAATATATTTTGGAGAGAGTCTCTATCAGCTATGAAACTGCAAAGTGATTGGATAAGCTCTTCAAATACTGTACTATAGAGCCATCTGTCTGAAGTTGATTAGCTTCAGACAGATGGCTCTATACACGGAGCGCATGAACGAAACGATCAACGCTTTACTTTTTTCCCAGGAAGAAGAGCTGCGCAACACCAGACCAACGATTGCAATCATGGGCGTCTGTAATACTAGTGTCTTATACAACCCGCCGATTAATCCAGTCGCAGATAGAAAAGAACACATTTTTTGGAAGAAGATATAAGTAGTTTACATTTAAAGCATTCTGAAATAATGATCAGTTTGAATAGTCATAAAGATAAATATAAGTAGTTTTCCGTTATATAGTGGACATTCGAAAAGAGAAAGGAATATTTTTGCAACTCTTATGGGTTGCAAAAATCTATGTTTCTTTTTTCTGTAAACTTTCAAGTAACTTTGAGAATTTCAATACAGCACTTCTCACATCCTAAGAAGAAAACTGATAAATAATAGGTTTAAATGCAAAAAACATTAGAACGAATATATCAATTCATTAAGATTTAATAGAGTAGTTTTAAAAAGTTAAGTTTTGGAGATTGGTTAAATCAATTCATTAAATTTTCGTTTAATTAATAATAATTTCTTTTCAAATTCATAACAAGTAATTACAGCATAGGGATGGCAGTAGTATGGGCTCAAAAATGGCTCCATAACTAATAGAAATAATAACGAAAAAATTTAGTGAGTTTTTACTTACGTTAAATAACACTGAAAGCATTATATTATATATACAGATAATTACTTGATAGTGTACAATGACCTAAAAGTTAGTGATACAAAAATTATGATTATAGCGAATAATATACATAATATTGTAAAATTTTAAATGAAAACTGAAAAAATAATAAGTTAAATTATCTAGAAGTTCAATTAAAATGCCTAAATGTCCTTGACTTACTACAATATATAAATTTTCGTCTACAAGTATGTATTTTCTAATATCAGGACTTATTATACTGGCTTTACAGATAATGCTACAAAGTTTCACAGAAAACAATTTTTCGTTTTATTTAATATACCTGGACACATACATAACATAGCGTTTCAGACCCTTTTGTCCCTCCTCAGCAGGTATTTTTTTAATATATTCTACATAAATTAAAACAATAAAATAATTTTAAAATTAAATTTTCCGAAAAACTTACATATTTATCTACATTAATAAAATTCTTACAACTTTCAGACTTTTTTGTTTCGTTTTTAACTCCACGGACATTCAATTTTAACCAATAACAACAATATTACTGTAAACTTAAGCCTGTATTAAAACAAACTATTATACAGTATTAATGTTTTTATTTTTAGAGCTTACATCTCTTCCTGTTCAATTTCACTTACTCCTTCATCTTCACTTTTCTTTCTTTCTCTTCTGCTACGATGTTAATATGGAGAGTATAGCTCTATTCAGGCTCTTTCTCTGATTTACGTTATTGATCGCTACGCGACCGACAAGCCAGCCGTAACCGAACGGCCTAAACGCGCGCGCGGGAAAAGAATGCCTTCCAGGAGGACTTTTATGAGGAACTGGCCTCCTATCTATTCGTTATTGGCAGGGAGAAAACCCAGATAACTCCAAGCAGCCATCCTGTCAGATCGCGGCGTGAGCCCACAACCAAACTCCCAGTGTTCAGGGTATGAAGACCGCTCCGCCACTGGTGGGCCCCTAATCTCCACTTCTTTCGATTGTTCTTCTATGATTCTTCGCCGTGATTGGTGGTTTTCTCCACAGGTATTACTATTTATTGTTATTTTGTCTAATTATATTAATATGTTCATAAAGTTGTCTTTTGTAATTATTCTTTCTTTTTTCCTTATTTTTACTGAATTTAATACTATTTCACAGCCTTTGGTATAACAGTAATGAATATGCATAATTTTTTATGATTGCTTGGATGTGTTCATTTATTCTTATTTTTAGTTTTCTTTTTGTTTTCCCTATATATATATTTTTTTTGGTTTACAATTACAATTAAAGGAATACACTACTCCTTTTTCTTCGAATACGAGTATATCATATTTTCCTTAATTTCCATAACATAAATGGTTCTTTGTTGTATTTACTTTTTTTGTTGTGATTAAATAAACAAATTAATAATAACTTCTAATATTAATCATAAAAAGTACAAACCAAATAAGTTACAAAGGAAAAACAACAGAAATAAGGAACAGACAACAATTGAATCTAATGGAAGTCTTTTTTAAATAAATACAATAAATTAGTTAAAAAGATAGGATACCCGACTTTTAAAGAAAGAGAAGATAATGAAAGACAATTAATTTTGAATATGACGAACGTAGAAATCCCAGGATCAATCCAAAGAACACTAAAACTGAGAATGGACTACAATGGACCAGAAATATTGAAAATTGAAGAATTTGCTGTGATTACAGAATATTTGTTATGGAAATTTCCAGAAGAAGAAAGCGAAGGTATAAGAAAAGGTATGCAAAAAATAATAACAAATAAAAAACTAAATAAAAATACAAAAAGTAATATTAACAATTATAAGAAACAGTCAATGTTAAAAATTTTTATGTAATAATAATTTAGAAATACTTCCAGGGAACAAAACGAAACAAATAATAATAATAAAGAAAGAAGAAAAAACAGCAGTGATCAAAGGACTAATTAAAGAAGGAAATTATAAAGAACTGAAGAAAGATCCAGTGAATGATCTCATAAAATCTTTGGACAAGAAACTGAAAAGTTTAAAAACAAAACTACACATAACAGGAGAATACATCAAATATGTCAAGAAAGAAGATAATAGAACACCAAAATTCAACATAAGGGTAAAAATACATAAAAATCCTGTAAAATATAGACCATTAATAGATGTTAGAAATTATTACAATATATAAAAATATTTTAAAAATAAATTTAAATCTATTAGAAGTATGTAATTATAGCATTAAAAATGTAGGTGAATTGTTAACAAGATTACAAAATATTACGATTAATAAATATATGAAATTAATATCTCTTGATGCTCTCTCCATGCTGTAAGAGATGGATTTTCTTATGCTGTAAGATGACAAAGTCGATGGGAGGCTTTTTTGTGATTGCTTGAAGAATCCGGTTTGAGGCAGTGCAGAAATCCTTGGAAAGAGTTAGGAGGGCACGCCTCTGTGAGGAGATGAGCCTCCTCTTAGGATGAACTTTACATACAGCAGAGCCCCAGGTGCCACAGGTGTACGTGATAATTGGTGTGTAGATACATTTGTAGACAAAGTTCATTGCACCATATGAAAGCTCCCAGTTACTCTTGACAACTGGGCAAATGCCTGGATGATCAGCCCTGTCAATCTAGTGATGTAGTTAACATGTTGATCCCATGAAAGGCGAAAGTCCAATGTGACTCCTTGGAATTTGATGGTCTTCTTGACCTTAATACTTTTATTGTTCATACTAATATGTGCTACACGCAGATATAGATTCGGGTGGCCGGGCATGTTAAATACAATGGCCCGGGTTTTATGTGGGTTGAAGTGAAGCTTGTGCTGTAGTCCCCAACGTTAGATGTCGCTAAGAACGTGTTTCCATGTTGCTCGAGGTCAGTTCTCGAGCGGCCGCCAAGTAGAACAAGGACATCGTCAGCGTAAGCAACGATGTTGCAGTAATTGAAGTCTGTTGAGAAACGCGTTGAAGACTATATTCCACAGGGGTTAGCAAACAGACCCCTGTGGGCACCCTCTGGAGATGGTCTTGCTGACAGAGTGTTGACTGTAATGAAGGGTGGCGGTCCTGTTTCTTAGATAGTTTTTAATGAGGTGCAGTATGTTGGTTGGGCAATTAATACTTTTTAATTGATTGATGATGTGTGGCCACCATGCGCTGTCAAATGCCTTTGATATATCTAGACTTATTCCGAGTACATATTTATTATCTTCCAGAAGAGATTTAACTTTGTTGACAGTGAAGTGTATGGCTTTCTCAGCCAATTTCTGTGGTCTAAACCCATATTGGGTCTCGTTGATGTGGTTATGGTGCTTTACATGCCTGGACTGCCTGCTGTAGATGAGACGTTCCATGACTTTGCCCAAAGTAGAAAGAGGGAGACAATCAATTAATCGTTTTTATTAGGTGCTCGAGGCACATACTCAGCACTGCAAGAGCACAGCTGAGAAAAATTATATACATTTACAATAGTACATATTAACAGTGTATACAAAACTGTCAGTTAAATACAAAATATTACAGAGAGAATAATTAATACATTAATAACATTAATACAGAATAACAACGAAATATTATTACAGAATAGCAATGTATACAGAGTTATCATATGTAGAAAATATTGCAGACAAAGTATTTAGAACTTAATAACTAACATGAGAAAAATAAACTTAATAACTAAAATTAAAGCTAAGAGAGAGTTTAATGGAATAATATAGAGGTAAAGTGTGCAGAGAAAACACCGGGAGTAACTCCATATTCTCTTAAAATAAGTCCGTTATGGAGGTACCACAAAACTCCTTGGAGTAAACTTGTCCATAAGGACCTTCAAGACACCTTGAGTACTTGTAGAACAAGTCTTGCAGGACAGAACCGCCAGGAATAACTCCGCATTCTCTTGAAATTAGTCTGTCAGGGAGGAACAACAAATACTCCTCAGAGTAAACTTGTCCATAAGGATCTCCAAGACACCTAGAGTACAGGAGTACTTACCGAACACAAAAATGCACTTGCAGAACAAGAATTAGATGAGGTCAAAAGTATTTCATGTGTAGATTGGTTCATGGTAACTTATGTAGTAATTGATTAAAGCAAAAACAAAAATAATTAGGAGTCAGTTTATCAAAATTTTCATTGATTCCATTAGATTTATCAGATTGGATGGTGTAAAATTCAGAAGAAACAGTAATAAGCTATTCTCTGGTAGCAGTTGGTGCAATAATAGCATGCTGTTTGACTAGTGTGTAAAATGATTTGAGGATCTCTTCATTCATTAACAGCTCTTCATGCTTACATGGCCAGTTTAAGTTGTAACTTTTAACAGTAAATTCTAAGGCCAGGCGTTCAGCTTCCAATGAGATACATTTAAAGAGATAATGATAGACACCATCAGGCTGATTACAGATGGAACAGAAAGAAGTTCGTTTACCAGCAAACCTTTATAAGTAGATTGAAAACTTATCATGACCGGTAAGAAATTGAGTAATATGTGTGCTGAGAAAGGTCCAATTACACTTCTTGAGGTAATCTGTAATGCAGGGTATAAATTTGTAGGTTAAGACATTATGTTTTTGGTCCCAAGTATGCTGCCAACGATATATGAGGTCGTCATATAGTAATTTTTTAGTCGTTCTATGACTGATCTTGTTATATATAATATCGGACTGTGTATCAGTCGCAGCTTCTTTTGCAAGTTGATCAGCTCTTTCGTTACCAGCTATCCCATGGTGACCACGTACCCAAGTAATACTGTACATGTTATTGGAATTGAAAATGAGAGTACGTATGTCTGTTGCAATAGGGTGCAATTTTCTGCTATGAATGAGTTCTACAGCAGAAAAATAGTCACTTACAACATGAATAATTTTATGGTTACAATAAAGTTCAGACCAGAGAATTGCCAGGTGAATTCCCAGCATTTCAGCCTCAAAAACCGTGCAGGAATCATCCAGTCTACCCTTCTGATAGAAGATTTCTTCATTGTTACAATATGCAACAAAAGCACAACCAATGTGATTATTAATGCCAGAATAGATTTCAATGTCAGAAACAACAGGTGGGTCAGAACCAATACAATTTTCAATATAGGGTGGTAGACTTAATATTATGGGACTAGTTTGTTCATAGTTACTTGCAAAGAGTTGACAGGTTAGAGTATTAATGTCAGTCCCTGTTCTAAGTTGATGAAGTTAGTATTCCAGTTTAATGACTTCAGTAATTGGAGGTTTCCCAGCAAGTATTTGTAAGCCATTGTGAGGGGCAGTCCTATATGCCTTGGTGATTAGAAGAAGGGCTTTTCGTTATGACGATAAAAGCTTTCTTTGCAGATGAACTTTTGACACTGCGTTTCCCCAAGAGCAGCAGCCATAAGTTATAATTGGCACGTAGATCTGATTATAGATGACACTGATGGCTGCAGAGCTTAGTCCCCAAGATTTCCGTGCAACAAAAGAAAAGGCTTGAAAAATTAAACTCTTTCTTCTGGCTATGTATTTAACTTGAGCATCCCATCCAAGTCTGAAATCTAACCATATGCCAAGATATTTAATACTTTCTTTAATTGCAATTGTTTGCCCATTCATTTTTATTAGTGGTACACGTCGATAGAGATTAGGACTGTAAGGTTTGTTAAAAACAATTCCAAAAACAAAGGAGGGAGACAGGTCTAGCGTCATCTGGAGAAATGGCTTTGGGACTGGAACAATCCTAGCTACTTTCCATGCATCGGGGAGCACTCCATGTTTAAGGCAGGCATTGTAGATGGTAATAAAAGGGGATGGGGGATTATCTCTCAAAGTTTGATTGCAATTTCTGCAGAGATGTCATCAGGTCCTGGGGCTTTGCCTTTGCCTAACTTACTGAAAGCAAAGTTAATTTCATTTTCGGTAAATAGTGGCATGTTCTCAGAGCTGTAATTGTTGTTCATGTCCTCACGGTGTTGTTTTTGACTATTGGTGTGACTCTCGCGGCAGAGTAAGAAGGACTCTGTATCAGTCGCAGCTTCTTTTGCAAGTTGATCAGCTCTTTCGTTACCAGCTATCCCATGATGACCATGTACCCAAGTAACTGCTGTCTGCTGTGTTGCTGTCTGCTGGAGTGTTGTAACAAGTGTCTGCTGGAGTGTTGTCATCATTGTTGCTGGTGGCCATGAGAATTTTGGTTCGTCTGAGTTTTCCTGTGCACATTTTGGAAATGTAACCCCAGAGGTTCTTAGAGGCATTTGTACAGTAGGTCTTCCAGCTATGGAGTTTTGTATCTTTGATGGCCTGTTTGTAAATTTTCTGATGGGTTAAGTAAGCAGTTTTGTGTGCATTCCTGACTTGTTCGTCTCTGCACCTTTAGAAGATTTTATGTAGCTGATTGTTACGTAGTAGTGCATAGGTTAGTCAGTTCAGTGGACAACCAAGGGTTACTTCTTTTGCGAAGAATCTGTTTGGGGATAAATGTGTGGCAGGTTGCAGTGATGACAGTGATGTTGTGCTCAATTTGAGACTTGGCAACATAGGGGTCTTCAGAAAAATGGATATGAAGATTAGTTTCAAAGTGCTCCTGCATGCCGGTCCAGTTAGCATTGCTGAGAGAGAATTTGAGACAAGAGACAGAGACAGGGAGAAGCCCGTTGTCATCAGTGATAAGATTAAAGCTGATGAGTGCATGTTCATTCAAACTATCTTCATCCATGACCCTCCAATTTGTGATCCTGGTAAAGAGGCCGCTGCTACAAGCGGCAATGTCGATTCAGCTCCTGCCTTGTTGAGAGGTAAAGGTTGGAGGAGAGCATGGGCTTAGCGAGGGGGGAGCCTGGGGGGCACGGCCCTTCCCAGGGAACCTGGTGCCCTCCCAGAAAATCACAGCCGAAAAAGTGTTGAGTCGATTTGTAAAAACCTAAAGCTAAAATAAAAGTTTTGAATACCAAAAAAAGGTGAATGGCTTGATCGGTGCCAAATAATAAACAATAATTTGAAATAATTCAATTTTGTGTCAAGTTGGCCTCCACTAGGCCCCCCATAACAAAACTCTGGCTACGCCTATGGAGGAGAGAAAGGATTATTCATTACGAGAAAGTTGTTGTGTGTGAAGAGTTCTTCCAGTAGTTTGCCTCATTCGTCAAGTCGATTGCCGCTACAGGCAGGCAAGTGTGCATTCGAATCTCCGGCAATGACGATAAAGCAGTCATGAAAATTGTCAATAATACCTTGTAGCCGGTCAATGTAACTGCGTAAATCCGCATCACCAGAGAAGTAATTGTTGAGTATGATGATCCTTGTGATGTTGAGAAGGATCTCAGAAGTAATGATGTGTTGGCAGCTGTAGCGTTTGTGATGCATAATTGAGATGTCCGTATTAGATACTAGAGTTATGGCCCAGGGATAGTGGTCCGTGCCTCTAATAATAGGGCAGGTAAAGGGCAGACAGGCAGGCATGTTCCTGTGACAGTAGGGCTTATGGACCAGAACAATATCATAATCAAAAATTCTATTTCTAAGAAGGGAGGAGGCAGAGATACCTTTACCCAGATTGAGCTGCGAAAAACGAAGGCTGTTTTGACTAATTTGGTCCATAATTGGTCAGTGAAATTATATTGGCCTTGATTCTCTGGTACAATGGGCAAGAGCTGTCCCGTGCATTATGGTTATGGTCTGAGGTACCTTTAACTTTCTTGCAGTTGCAACAGATGGTTTCAATGTTGGAGATGGGGCATTCTCTCAGGGGATTGTCACCAGTGCAATGACTACACGTAAATTGCTGTTGAGGGCAATTTTTTGTTAAGTGGTTATAATTACAACATCTGTAGCATTTTTTGACTGGGTGGAAGTTTACAGTCCTACATCGTGTCCATTCGATGTCCACTCTTCCCATGCTTAGAATGATTCTTTTCAGATCTGGTGAGACCTCAGCAACCCAGTTGTGGTAAGCTGTGTCTTTTTTGCCAAGAATAAATTTCCGATAAAATTGCTGCCTAAATTTCTCTATGGTAAATTTACTACTAATCTGACTATTCTGGCGATGAATTAAATCAAGAAGATCTTCCTGATTTAATTCATCAATGTCTTCTCAATGTCTTTGTTGATGGAGTACAGTATGATGTGAGACCATCTTTTGCCTGGTCTGCAAGTGATGAGGTCAGGTAATTGTTCATCTATGCAGTGCACCATGTGTCTGCATCACAATTTCGTCCCAGTTCAATGGCCAGTCCTCCACCTCCAATGCCACGAATACGATCAACACCTATGTTTAGGTTTGATGGTTTAATCTTGCTTTGTATCAACTTGCTAAGTTGTCACTGTTGGTGGATTGATCCTTGCTGTAGACCAAAACAATTTCCTTTGGTGGAGATGGCTTGATAAGTGGCCTTTTTTTTGGTTTGCTTGACTTAACTACCGAGCTTTAAACAAGGAGGGGAGAAGGAGTGTCCTGTCGATATACCTTGTCTTCTATCTTCTCGAGTTTTTTTAAAATTATCTTGTTGGGCACATTTTAGAGTTACTGTGTCAGTTGCCTTTGTAGGATCTTCTCTGGTAGCAAGAGAGGAAAGCCTCTGTTCAAGAGGCTTGGTTAATCCATTGGTTTTGAAACCAGATGAATAATTTTGGTGACCTCGTTGGATAAGTGGGAAAGAGGCTCTTTGGCTCCCAGTTTACTGTTATAATTGCTACTACAGTAGTCCTTAAGTTCATTAAGAAGTTGGTGAGCTTCACTCCTAAATCCTTCGATGATGTTGGAGTTCATTTTGGGAAGTGGTAAGCCACCAGCCAGGGAGAGTGTATAGTGTAGTGTGTAAAGGTAAATGATGGCACAATGCCAAGTGGCTCTCCACTGCCAGACTGTCGTGTCGTCTAACAGCGCAGAGGGTAAGAAGTCTGGCTGGCAGATGGGAGAAAAGTACAAAAAATATACTCAATCGAGGAAGCACTCAGAGGAAGAGATAGTGTGTCGTGAAGTTCTAGTGTGAAAATCTACTAAACACTTGCAGGATAGTGCAACCACAGGAGTTCCTCAGTAGGCAGAAGGAGCAAAATCCAAGAGTCCACCTTGCAGAGATGAGAACCAAGTAGAAATAAGTGAGAGTGTAGAGAGAGTGTGTCATTCAGGCACCCGACACACTAGATCAGAGTACCACAGTTACCAAAATCAGATGACTGACACTAAATGTCAATGCTCCAAGCCACATCAGAGATGTCTATGGCATGTGTTGAGTAAGGGTCCTTGCTGATGAGTGGATGGCCAAGCAAGCTTGGCTTCTGGTGATGCAGTTCAAGGTTTGGTCTCCACAGACAGACCAGCTAGCTTGGAAGACCAGTCTGATAGATAGTGGGTCTCCCAAGGGCAGGGTGCCCCAATTGTTTTGTATGCATTTTTTGTGAGCGATTCGATAGCTTATTCGGCGATTTTGCCTGCGTCTATTTTTCGAGAGTGCTCTTTTGTAACGCTTTTAATACAAGGCCAAGGGGAAGCAGAGTTACACCTTCACGAGGTCCTGCCTGTCAGTAGCCCTTAAGGGCGAAGCCAAGTAACTTCTGCGCACCTTTACATTTTATAAACAGTCCTTTTAAGGACTATGGCCAAGAGGCCACACGTCGCTGAGTCGGACGACGAGGTGTCGTCCCAAGGCGAAATGGATGTCTCGACAGAAGAGGAAAGAATAAAACTCGCGGAAAGTATCCGTGAGGAGGTGAAAACCTATATGATAGATAATAATAAGTGTCGATTAGGAACAGGAGAGCATGTTGCTTTTGTCTACGACCAAATAAACAGGATTATTGCTCTACTAAAGCAGAAACCTATGGACTTGCTGCAAGTGGCAGTGGACGCCTTAAGGGAAAAAATAGATAGAGTTATAGAAGTCAAGAGTAACACAGGACCAACTTATGCCCAGATTACGGCTCGAAAAGATACAAAACCGAGGAAAGAGGTTCTTTTGGTTGAACCCGAAGCAGACGGCGAAGATCCAGACAAGACAAAAGAAATACTCAAAAAGCATATAAACCCAAAACAAATAGGTATCGGAATATCAGCCGTCAGAAAGTTAAGAAAAGGAGGTGTGGCAATTGAGGTCAGCACACCCGAAGAGAAGGATAAATTGAAGCAAGTTATCGAAACTAAAACAGGATTAAAAACGAAGGAACCTCGCAAAAGAAGACCAAGATTAGTATTGTATGGAGTCGGCACGGACGTGCCAAGAGACGAATTAACAGAATGCCTGTACCACCAAAATGAAATCTTAAATAATTCCATCACTGAAACAGATTTTAAAAATCAAGCCGAAGCTAAATTCCAGTTCGGCAACAAAAGCAAAAACACTACAAACTGGGTGATTGAAGTCAGCCCAACGATAAGAAGGCTGATCATGAAAACCAAAAAAGTAAACCTGGGATGGTCCAGGTGCGGGGCGGATGATTATATCTCAGTCACGCAATGTTTCAATTGTTGTAGAATCGGGCATATAGCCCGCGACTGTAAAGAAAAAGAGCCCACATGCAGCCAGTGTGGGCACAATCATAAATTTAAAGAATGCAACAACAAACAAAAAGCGGAATGTATAAACTGTAAACGTGAAAAATTGAAAGATACCGCTCACAATGCCTGCTCTAAACGGTGCCCACTAGTAATAAAAATACGAAAGATACTAATTGCAAAAACAGACTATGGCGAATAATACCATAAGTCAAAATGAAGACCGTAAATTTAAGGTGATACAAGTGAATGTTCAAAGGTCGATTAGTGGCACCTCAGCTTTATGCAAATCACTAGAAAAAGCAGACTTAGCAGTTATACAGGAACCGTACTGCCAACGAGGTAAACCAGCATGTCTACGCACTGCTTACAGGACTCTATATAATACGGACTATTGTCCATCAACAGCTATAATTGTCAGCAACCCCAACATACCAGTGGTCTTTCATACCGAAGACAGTGACAAATATATTACTTGCCTAGAAATTGGTAACAGACACTCAAATTATTTATTCATAAGTGCATATAACCAGATTACTGCCGATCTGAATCCGATGCTTCATAAGCTTCAAACGATAATTCAGCGATACTCCCATAAGCATATCATCTTATGTGGAGATTTCAACGCTCATTCAGAGCTCTGGGGAGACCCAGATAATGATAAGAGAGCCGATCAGATCTTAGACTTTATAAGTGCAAACAGCCTCTTTATTTTAAATCATCCTGACTCCTTGCCTACTTTCGATGCCCCTATTGGGCAGAGTTGGATCGATCTAACAATCTGCAATGGAAAAGCCCTCAATACCATACAAACCTGGCATGTCTCACCTCTCAGCAGTCTCAGTGACCATAGTTACATCTTCTTCGATGTTTGGGGAGATAACTGGACCAAAAATGAAGAAATGAATGCACATTTTGCCATAAATAAAGCCGACTGGACTCAATTCAGCAATAAACTGCAGAGGGAAATGGTAATAACAAGGCTACAGGACTGCGTAAGCCGAACAGAAGTGGAAGACGTTATCACCTCTTTCCAAAACACACTTATAGAAATTTGTAATGAAACAATACCTAAAAAACATAAAGGACAAAAAACAGTACCCTGGTGGACAAAACAACTAACAGAGTTAAGAAAACGTAACTACTACTTAAGACGAAGGTACCAAAAGACTCGTAATGATGAGACCCGAAGGGAGAGGAAGGAAGAATACTTGAATCATAGCAAAATCTATAAAGCAAACATAAAAAAGCAGAAGCTCCAGTCTTGGAGAAACTTTTGCACTGAAAGTTCATCAAAGCCGTGGGGTTTCATTTATAAAGCTTGTGCAGGAAAGTTAAAAACCCCAACTTATTTGACATCAATAAATGAAAATGGAACTTTCACTGAAGGTGTTAATGACACAATAAATAAACTAATGGATACTTTCTTCCCTAAGGATGATTGTGAAACTGACACGCAAAAGCATAAATTGATGAGAGAAAGCAGTGAAGATCAATATGAAAGCGAGATGGACCCTCCATTCACATTCGAAAAAATTGAGAACGCCGTTGAGAAGGCGTAAGCCAGGCAAAGCTCCTGGCCCCGACAAAATAGTGGCAGAAATAGCTCATATAACATGGGAAACGAACCCAGAATACATGGTCCATTTATATAATCAATGTCTACATTTTAGTTTATTCCCATCAGTCTGAAAGGGAGCTAGCCTCGTAATTATACCTAAAGTTAAAACACAGATAAATCAGCAGCAAAAAGTTACAGACCGATTAGCTTACTACCGGTCCTGGGTAAAGTTCTCGACTTCTTGATCAGTCAAAGGCTAACAGCTCATGTTATTAAGAATCAATATTTAAGTAATAAACAATATGGGTTCATCCCAAATAAGTCAACAGATGATGCCATCTGTATGGTGATAAACGGAATTGAACAAATGCTAATGAATAATAAGTATTGTTGTGGCATTAGCCTCGATATTAAAGGGGCGTTCGACCACACGTGGTGGCCTCTAATACTTCACAGCTTACGAGAGGCTTACTGTCCTCAGAACTTGTATTACGTTATACAGGATTTCCTTCGCAACAGAAAGGTCACCTACAGTCAAAACAATGTTAAGATCACAAGAGTGCTGGATCGTGGTCGTCCACAGGGCTCGAACTCTGGTCCACTATTTTGGAACCTGGCATACGACCAATTTCTGCGTATTGAGAAAGGACCAGGTATACTAGAAATAGCGTACGCTGATGATACGATCCTGATATATGGGGCAAACTCCCGTAGAGAGATTGAACAAATAGGTAACAATGTACTAAGAAGAATTAAAGAAATAGGCGAAGATCTAAAAATGACCTTCAATGCCAAAAAAACGAGGGCAATTATTTTTACAAAAGGTCGTACACCGGACCTTTACAAGAGAACTCCCACGATAAAAATGGGAAACGAAACCATTAGGGTGGATAAACAATTGCAATACCTTGGTATCGTCCTTGATAACAGACTTACCTGGCTCCCACACACAATCTCAACAAGAAACAAGTGCATCAACTTGTTTACTGCTCTAGCTCGTGTTGCTAGATCAACTTGGGGACTTAATAGTGAAGCAATCGAAATAATATATAAAGGAGCGCTCATACCAAGGCTGACCTATGCAGCGGTGGCCTGGTATTACGCGGCTGAGAAAAAAGCTATCAAAAAGAAATTGAATAGCGCGCAAAGGTGTGCACTTTTACGACTGACAAAAGCATATTAAACCACATCGACAGATGCTCTTCAAGTGGTGGCTGGAACACCACCCATTGACTTGATACTAAAAGAGAAGGCAAAATTATACCTCTGCAGAAGACGTAACAACATTCAAATTGCAGGACAAGAATACTCTGATAAAGATATTGATCTAGCGCCCGAAGTAGCTATGCTACCTATGCCGTATGATCGAAAAGCCATAAACATTGCAGAGGAGAGGGAAAAAGGCTCGATCGAAATATTCACAGACGGCTCGAGAGTGGATAACCACGTTGGAGCTGCTTTTATGGCAATGCAGAATGACGCTGAAATTCATACTGAACAATATAGATTAATGGACTCATGCTCGGTTTTTCAAGCTGAGCTCTATGCTATCGAAAGAGCAATTATGTGGGTAACAAGAACCCACGTGTCTGATCAAATCATAATAAATACAGATAGCAGATCTGCTTTAGATACTCTACAACAATTTGCTGATACTAATGCAACAGCTTTAAATATTAAACAAATAATAAATCAAAGTGGAATTAACATCAAAATGAAATGGATAAAGGCCCATAGTGGCATATTTGGGAACGAGAGAGCGGACCTCCTAGCTAAGGAGGCGGCACACATGACTGACGTGACTCAAGGCAGGATCCCCATTTCGGGGATAAAGAGACTACTCAGAGACGAAACCATCGCAGAGTGGCAAGACAGATGGTCATACTCTCAGAAAGGAAGACACACGTTTTGGTTAATACCAAGCGTGGAAGAACGAGTCAAAGAACTCAATTGGCTCCCTATGGATCACATCAATTGTCAACTATATACAGGCCACGGGAATTGCTACTCATACTTAAAGAAAATCGGTAAAAGGCAATCAGAAGTATGCGATTGTGGTAGCGGCATTCAAGACATAAGTCATCTATTACTTAACTGTTACAAGTATGATAAAGAAAGGACAGAAATTCTAAGTCTTCATCATTTAAACACTGGAAATAATGACCTACAACT
Organism: Centruroides sculpturatus; assembly: GCF_000671375.1. Classification (NCBI taxonomy): domain Eukaryota; kingdom Metazoa; phylum Arthropoda; class Arachnida; order Scorpiones; family Buthidae; genus Centruroides; species Centruroides sculpturatus. The sequence goes on along the minus strand of NW_019385130.1, from coordinate 287,796 downwards.
CTATAACCTCATCAGAGATAAGTGCTTCAAACATGACCTCAGGACCTTCGTGAGAAGGACACTTTTGTAAAGGTGATGGAGAAAGTCCTCTTCACCACCTATTGACCGGAAAGCTTCCGGCACATGCTTGGCAAGTTAGACAAGCAAGCTGTACAATGTTATTTATGTATTTTATAACTTTTTACTCTATGTACTTAACGTCAATTTGTAATAATGTTAATTTTAATAAACGAAACGTCCTCCTTGTGATGTGAAAACGGGACAAGGATGATTCTGATCCCCGAAAGGGGAAATGATGACCATCAAATGAAAAAAAAATGAAAGTGGGTCTCCCAAAAACAAAAATTAGACAGTTACTCAGAAAATGGATGCCACTTGTTATAGTTTTTCAACTGGTGCAAGATGGTGGACTACACTTGTCTTTTTCTCCCAGAACACAGTTATGTCGAAAAATCCAAGATGGATCCCTCAAAACTCTTAACCCTATCTATTTAAATTAAGATAAAAGTTAGGCTTAGCACCCTAAGCCTAACCACTACCCTAACCTTAACTTAATGCTATTTTCCTATACCTAAGTATACAAAGAATACAGCTAACCCTAAAATTAGGCTTATAAACTAAAAACTTAAAAAATTTTGCAGGAAAGAAGCAAAAACACGTCTGTCCTTCACGAAGTCTACACTCAGATTTCCTACTACTTGTACATTCATTCATTCATTTAGATTTATTAATGATACAAGGTTACATGAATTGATGTCACAAATGCATAATCAGGTATTATAATACAATATATTTGTCAGTTGGTTTTACAGACATAAACAAACAGTGCATTATCATTGTAAAATTGCAGTTATATGTTTTGATTTTACAGGACAATTTTCTACTACTTGTACAATAAACAACTTCTTGAGGAACAAAATTAACAGCGAAGGTGCAGGTGGAAGCTTTGCCATTCTAATCTATCCTAAGAAGGATAAAGGCGATAGCACCACTGACATGCAACAGATAGAAATTGAAATTAAAAAAAATCAAGCCACAAAACCTAAAGGTTAAGGTCAAAGCAGTTACAAAAGTAAGAGGTGACTGCATCTGTATAAGAACTGATACCCATAAGGAGGAGCAAATTCTGGAGGAAGCAATTCAGAATCTTTCAGAGATTTTGGATAGAATAAAGAGCAAGATCTCGGAAGGGAGCGCCCAACGGTTATCCTAAACAATGTTCCCATCTCAGTTGATGAGTCAGAAATCACTGCAATAACTGATGACCAAAATGAAGCTTTTCATACAATCTCTAGATGCGAATTCATGGATTCTACACGTATAAGCACTATTTTGTATCGTAACAATGCCAGGGAAAATTGTAGATATATCGTTTTGTCTATGTCACCCAAAATAAGAGATGTATTAGTAAGAAGAAAGTATGTGTCCATCCAATGGGCAAACATCTTTGTCAACAACTACATCCCACTGGTATGGTGCTACCAGTGTTGTGGGTATAACCACATCTCTACCATCACCTGAACAGGCGAAGATGTAGCAACTGTTCAAAGGGACATACTTACGGAAGCTGTCAGAAACTTGACCAAACGCCCTCCTCTTTTAACTGCAGAACGGGCAGTGGCGTACTGTAGTGGGGGAGGCAGGAGTGGCTTGCCCCAAGTGGCACTTTTTAGGGGGCAGCAAAATTTCACAATAAATAATAATAATAATATCTTGTAAAAATTTGAAACATCCTAATCTATACTTGCATTGCACTTACGATAGTGCTATCGTCAGACAGTCCGGGAATCGGCTCGCTGTCCAGGTAAACTACAGTAGAGTGTCGTTTATCCAAAGGTCGGTTATCTGAAACGTCTGTTATCCGAAAGAATACCAGTCGACAAATTTCATTTTCGCCAGTGCTGTGGCGCTGCAATCTTTGGCTATGTCTTCTGCTACTCAAGTATTTTACGTTTTTGATACTAAATTAACTTCTGAAGTATAATTTTTAATTTTTTTTATATTTTTCAATATATTTATTTTGTTTCTACAAAATAAAAAATAATTTTTAACGATACAATAGTCTTCATTAGGCTTAACATTGACGAAAATTCAACGCGAAGCGACATGCAATGGAGAAAAATTTTAACACGGGATAAATTAATATATTTTTTCGTACATAATTGGTTATCCGAAAAATAAGTTATCTGAACAACCTCATCCCCAATTGATTCTGATAAATGACGCTCTACTGTAATACTTTTTTCATCTGAAAAATCCTGCAAAACTTGTTGACCGTTTTTTTTTTTTTGTTTTGCTTGTACAATTCATTTGCGTTAATATACACCACTAATATCCAATAGAACTATTTTGAACAAGTCGCTGCACTAGCACGGAATTACATTGCTTGTTCTGTGACAAAACTGAATTTTGCTCTTTTAAATTGAAATACCTAAATAAAGGGGGCCAAAATTTTCCTCCGCCCTGGGTGGCTAACACCCACGGTACGCCAGTGAGAACGGGAATTAAAGACATCCCAATGAACAACAGATATACTATGGACCACAATGCCTTCAACCCTTAATGCCTCATAACATTAAAAATGAAAGCGCAGACAATCAGGCAGACCAATTATGTATTATAAACACTTTACGAATACCACGAGGAACTCGCTTATCCAGGATTCAACCAGCACCACTCAAGACTCCCTTTGCATTGACGAGTTAACTCGTCAAGTTTACATAGCGTTACATAAAACTCGGGCATTAGGACCCTCTGAAATTTTTTTTTTATATTTTTGTATGGTTTTTAGGTCTCTAAAATTTTTCAAAAATTTTTACCGCGAAAAAATTTTATCNCGTACGGCAGTTTTGTCGGTTCGCATCGAAGCTTAATAATTTTCGTCCTTTTGTCGAAAATTTCTGAAATTTTGCAGCTGGTTTGTGTTTTACGGGGATCGATGGTATTAAATTTTGGTGGTTAAAGGTCGAAGGAGTCGCGTGTCGTGTGTGAGACGGCACTCGACCGAGGTATCACTCGTTATTAGCATTTACAATGTTTTAGAAAACTCGTATTAAACTTTTTGACGTATTATAATACAGTAGAGCGTCGATTATCCGAAAGAATTCCAGTCGGCAAATTTAAATTTTCGCCAATGCTGTGGCGCCGCAATCTTTGGCTATGTCTCGGGCTACTCAAGTATTTTACGTTTTTGATACTAAATTAACTTCTGAAGTATAATTTTTAATTTTTTTTATATTTTTCAATATATTTATTTTGTTTCTACAAAATAAAAAATAATTTTTAACGATACAATAGTCTTCATTAGGCTTAACATTGACGAAAATTCAACGCGAAGCGACATGCAATGGAGAAAAATTTTAACACGGGATAAATTAATATATTTTTTCGTACATAATTGGTTATCCGAAAAATAAGTTATCTGAACAACCTCATCCCCAATTGATTCTGATAAATGACGCTCTACTGTAATACTTTTTTCATCTGAAAAATCCTGCAAAACTTGTTGACCGTTTTTTTTTTTTTGTTTTGCTTGTACAATTCATTTGCGTTAATATACACCACTAATATCCAATAGAACTATTTTGAACAAGTCGCTGCACTAGCACGGAATTACATTGCTTGTTCTGTGACAAAACTGAATTTTGCTCTTTTAAATTGAAATACCTAAATAAAGGGGGCCAAAATTTTCCTCCGCCCTGGGTGGCTAACACCCACGGTACGCCAGTGAGAACGGGAATTAAAGACATCCCAATGAACAACAGATATACTATGGACCACAATGCCTTCAACCCTTAATGCCTCATAACATTAAAAATGAAAGCGCAGACAATCAGGCAGACCAATTATGTATTATAAACACTTTACGAATACCACGAGGAACTCGCTTATCCAGGATTCAACCAGCACCACTCAAGACTCCCTTTGCATTGACGAGTTAACTCGTCAAGTTTACATAGCGTTACATAAAACTCGGGCATTAGGACCCTCTGAAATTTTTTTTTTATATTTTTGTATGGTTTTTAGGTCTCTAAAATTTTTCAAAAATTTTTACCGCGAAAAAATTTTATCGCGATTTTAATCTACCTTTAATGATGCATAATTAACAATTAATTGTTTTTTAATGGGAGTTTGATATCAAATTACATTCATTGTTCTAAAGTTATATTGCACTGATTTTACTTCAGTAAAGTTATTTAAAGCTACTTTCTGATATCAAGAAACGACTTCCAATAGTGTTTTAATTTTTTAAATTAATATATTTTATTATATATACGTATAATTAAGTCGGGAGAGTCAGAAATCGCAATAAAACATTAATTTTTTAAAAATATTTAAAAATATACGGCCAGGTAGTATTTGCCGTACTTTAAGCCGTTCTCCTCCTGAGACTTCTGAGAATGTCCCAAGAAATCCAATACCAGCTGTTCTCAAGGTCATCCAGCTGTAAACACAATTACTCATTGGTGTCAGATTTCACAGAAAGGCGAGACAATGTAAAATAAAATGTGAAGCTTTTTCTTCAAAATTAATGCATTTTTTCGTTTTTTTTAATTTTAAGTATTTTTTATGTTAAGTTACATTAATATTAAAAATTGACTGGGGATCAAGCGGTTAGTCAGTACAGGGGCTCTGCAGGTTTTACACATCAACCTGCAGAGAGGAAAGGCTCCTTTTTTATTAATCAAAACTGCTGAAAACTGGAGCTGTGACCTGATTCTGATCCAAGAACCGTACCTATTCAAAGGGGAGCTTACGAGTTTTGGCAGCTAGAGGACTTTTTCTCCCAAGGGAATGATGCAAAATAGCAAAACTGCCATCGTAGTGAGAAACCTGCATTTGATTGTCCAGTACATGCCTCACCTTTCAACAAAAAATGTGTCACCACTTGCACGGTCAATTTCTCTAATGGCAACTTTATTGTTTTCTCCATCTACTGCTCGCCATTTGAGGATATCAACTCTATGCTCGAAGATCTTGACACGATCAGTAAGACAGTCTCTGACAAGCCCTGGCTGATTTGTGGCAATATTAACGCAAAGTCCTACCTCTGGCACAGCCCTATTGAGGAATGTAGGGGCTTTTGCATGCAGGAGTTTGTAGTTGCTCTCTATTTCACTTCTTGCAACTCCAGCCCCTTTTCAACTTACCACTCTTCGAGGAGTGACAGCTGGGTAGACGTTATCCGAGCCGAGTGCACGAGATCACCGGTATATCAAGATTGTGATCCAAGCAGATACAGATGCCATCCACTCTACCACCTCCTACCATCATACCAACTGGCCTGCTTACCAGCATCTGATCCAAAACAACTGGAACCTTATTCTACCTATTACCAGCATGAACAAAAACGACATAAACAACTGCATCGAGAATCTCACAAATCTACTCATAAAAAGCTATCATTTCACCAGCAAAAAAAAACAAACTTGAGGATGAACGCTCCTTGGTGGGACAGCGAACTGGCAAATCTCCGAAAAGTAGTCCGTAGTTTACGTAGACTCTATCAGCATCAGAATAATACCCAGACCAGAGCCATGCAAAGAGCCAATTATATATCAAAATTCAATAAATATAAATCCTTAATTAATAAAAAGCGTCACTATGCCTGGAGGCAATTCTGTAGCCGATTCAATGACCCCTGGTGTGAACCATATTACATTGCCATCAAAAAGAGGCAGAAAATAGACATTTATTCGCCTGTCAAAATATCAGAGGATGAATACACCAGCTCTCTGGATAATAGTCTCAAACAGCTATTTGAATATCACTTCCCACTGGACAACCCTGCAGAAAATTCAAATACTCAGCCATCCAATCAGACAGATGACTTCCTGTTCACCTACAGGGACATCAATCACGCCATCAGCCTCATAAATATCAAAAAGGCACCTGGGATAGACCATGCCACTGGCAGGATGGTCGAAAAAGCCTTCTCTGACATTTCTACTACCTTCACCACTTTTTACAATTGGTGCCTGGCCTTGGGGTACTTCCCCAGAGAATGAAAAATAGCTTCCATAAAATTTAATAACATGTGGCCTAATGATGCTCCGCACTATGCCAAAAACTACAGGCCAACAGGCCTGTTGTCAATCATGGGTAAGGTACTGGATAGGCTTCTCATTACCAGGATTCTCAACTTCCTGAGGAGGAAAAATGCCCTCAGCCCCCACCAACACGGCTTCACACCAGAGAAATCAATGGCTACAGCCTTATATACAATTACTGATCACATCAAACGTGCAAAAGAGGATGACAGACATACGCTACTTGTTTCCATCGACTTTTGTGGTGCGTTCGATAATCTTTGGTGGCCAACTATACTTTGGCAACTCCAAATTAATCACTGCCCAAGGAACCTTTTCTGCCTCATAAGGAGTTTCGTCAGTGAAAGGAAAGCAGGGTTCTTTCACAATAACATCAGCTACATCCATGAAGTTACAAAGGGTTGCCCACAGGGTTCTATCATTAGGCTTGGCTTTTGGACAGTTGTCCACAATGATCTCCTCGCAAGCATAAACAACAACAACACGATTAATAACTACTTCTTACAAGGCTATGCTGATGAAACCGTGGCTGTGGTCTCAGATAAAAACAGCGATAGACTCCCAATCCTGATCAGTGATCTGCTAGCCAAGATCTCAAACTGGAGTTTGAGCAGTAAGCTTCCTACTAACTACTCGAAATGCTCATTCATTATCTTTTCAAAAAATACCCCATTTCAGAGGACCCCTCGCATCGAAATTGACAGTGTCCGCATCTTCCAGGTAAAAGAACTAACTTACCTTGGCGTGAAACTTAATCAACAGCTCCAGTGGACAAGCCACATGGATTTGGTGGTTGCCAAAGCAACTAAGGCATCAAACGCACTCATCAGCATTGCTCGTAATACCTGGGGCATAGGCTATAATGCAGCCAAGAATATCTACCTAGGTGCTATAGAACCTATCATTTCTTATGCATCCCCCATCAGGGCTGATGCACCCACCAAAATTCACATACAACACAAACTCCTTAAAGCCGAAAGAGTGGCTGCTCTCCGTATTTGTAGAGCCTACCAGACTGCTCACACTGCTGCCCTGCTGGTGATTCCTGGAATCACCCCAGTTTACATCAAGGCCAGAATGACTCTCAGAAACTGGAATGCCAACAACCTCTTCAGTAACTGCCACCCTTTCAACAATGATAAAAACAAAAGTATTCTTTCTGACCTCCCTACCCACCTAAAAGAAGACATTCTTTTTTTGGAATTGAACTGAAAAACATTCAACTTAATATTCTCCAAGACAACCCGATCATAAACAGTGACTTCCAGACATCCAATGAATCTGACTTCTCTATCTACACGGAAGCAAGGATGACATCAACGTGGGGGAGGTTTTTGTTCTATATGACCATCATAGTGGTAACATCCATCGGTCAGCCTACAAACTAGGGCCCCATTGCTCGGTTCCACAAGCCGAGATTCTTGCCATTGTCAAAGCCCTTGATCATGTTTACACAGACTGATACCCTCCAAATAAAACCATTACCATCTACTCTGACAGCATCACAGCGATCCATTCTATCACGAACCTTAAGCAAAGAGGTGCCAACGTTCTGCTTATCTGTCATTTGCTGTCCATCAATAAGCACAAGCACAACATTTCCTTCAATTGGGTGCATGGGCACTCTGGGGTCGCTGGGAACGAGGCTGCCGATCATCTGGCGAAGACTACTGCTACCTCTTCGCTCCCTTCCACCTACAACAGAATTCCACTCTCGAAAATCAAACAATGGAGCAGTCATCTTGCCCTTCAAGTATGACAAAGTGAATAGGACTGCTGGGACACCGGACAGGTGACCCACAACTACATTCTCAATATCTCACGTCGTGTAGAGTGGAAGCACTTCACGCATTCCATTGTCATGACCTAGTTACTTATGGGTCATCACAACTCCAACGCATACCTCAATAGTTTCCGCCTAAGAGAATCTGGTGTCTGTCACTGTGACTATACTACAATACAAGACAGTAATCATTATCTCTTGGACTGCAGCCTCTTCGAACACCAAAGAGACAATCTCATCAAATGCGTTCTGTATGCAGGCTTCAACTGGCCTTGTTCTCTTGAAACTCTGCTTGAAAACAAGGATATCTACAATAGTCTCAAAAAGTTTCTCACATCAACGGTAGCGCTCTGCCCTCAGTGCAACCCTCACACAACTGACAACGAAGAACCATCTACATCGCAATGAACTATGCCACAACAGGTTTTCTCCTGTCTTCAAGTGTTTGCACTAGCGGTAAAGGACTCTTTTCTCTGTTTGAGCAGACTTAACCAAACCAACTCCTCACCCTACTCTCTGTGGAATTTTCCTCTCGGTATACGGCGTCATTTGTATTATTGTCACTGTGCACTGTTGTTGAGGTCTATGCTCTCTTCATCTCCTCAACCCTTTTCTGTACAACTCTTAATGTCGGTTTATAAATATATTTTGTACATACCTTGTTACATAAAGATAACCTTGTCGCGCCAACAAATTTGTAAATTTTTACATTGTGTTGTTTTACCGTTACACTGTTTAATGTATTTATTTTGTATTTTGTTTATTTCTAAATAAATGCTATGCAGGCGCCATAAGCTCTCACCTTTTCCTGTCTCAATTTCATCCCCTACTCTTCGCAACTCTTCTCCTACCTTCTGTTCTTTCCTACCTTCTTGGTTATACCTACGAGTGGTACCAGAAGGCCCCCTCTTTCAATTTTTAACTTGTTTGTGATAACAATCAAATGGGAAAGTTGACACTCAGCTGTCAAAAATGCTTCATTATCATCAACATTTGACGATCATATGTCCCTTTTCCAACGACAATAGTATAAAAGCGAAAGCTATCGGAATCTCAGGGCGATCGTCATAGGAAGTTATAATTGGGGATAGTGCCACCTCAACTCTCAGAACCCCATACAGCGGATCCGATCCAGCTGAAGGAAGAAGACATCAATTAGAAGATGCCGAGGACTCATAACGCTTTAATGCAGGCACGATCGTCGCATACTGCTCTCCACGTTCGTCCTTACAGGTATTTCGGATCAAAACTTTGTAAACTCTCTCTCTGATGCGCAGATTAGACACGTGATATAGTTTCGAGATTAGTTGCCAATTTTGTGTAAATAGTATAGCTCATAACCGCGTTTAACTTTAGAACTGATATAGTCTCCGTAATCTAGATTAGTTATTCAATAAATGCTTTGTTATTTTGTTAAACCTGTCTCCTGTCTATCCAAGGACGTCTATCGACTTGCTCACCTCCCTTGCCACTCGATAAAAAGCCATATGAACCGACAACGTGAGCGGTCCTTGCTGAGTAAGTGGTCAGTAGGGATTACTTACCATTCGCCTGCGGTTTTTCTCACACAACCATCATACAAGATTTCTTGCAAATGTGTACAATTCGACAATGCTAATGTTCTGACAGAGAAAATTTTCAAATTTTATCGGTGGGACAAAAACAATTGAAATCAAATTTAGAAATGTAAACTCTTTGGGCCAATTGACTATAGTCAGTGTAAACCAACCGCGCAAACACAGAAGACCAGTCTGGTAGGTTTGCCGACTGTGTTAATGAGGATCGACGTGTGGTCTCGACTATCAGTGTGAGTAAGAAAATTTCTCAGAGTCGGGCTCCTCATCGTCAAACCGTTTAATAAAAATTAGAATTTCTACAAAATTTCTGTGAACAAAGGGGATATCACAGCACCAAGAGCGAGGGTTAAGTCAGAATAAAGTTCGAATGTTAAGGATTTTTTTTCCTTTCAGCAGAGACAGCGAAATAATCGTATAGCCCAAGGTGCTTGGCACAGTGTTGCCGTTCCTAGTACATTTGTACTTTTCTGGTACATTTTGCCCTTTCTAGTAAATAGAAAGTACATTTAGATTTTTAGTACATTTTCAGTACATTATAATATTTCATTACCATTTACGGTACAAAATAATATTTTACGCCTTAACGAAAAAATGAGAAAATATTAGTTTAATAAAGTCTCACTAGTTTTGCCGCTTGCTAATTTAAATTATCCAATCACAACATACAAATGGTGTGTGTCTGTCGACGGCAGCAACATAGATAGTTGCACATGTAAACGGTCTAGACTCAGTGGTCTACTTTCACACGTTCAGTCGTCTTCACATTCTCATCAGGACCTTGACTAAATTTTTCATGCCACGTGGTCCAAACAATTCAACTCCGCCAAACAAAAATAATGGACAGGTAAAAAAATCAATGATTTTAATCTTTTGTTGCCAATAATATCAAAATATCCGTTAAGTCAGAATCAAATTATTACAGAAAATAGTTTTGAAATTGTACGAGTATAAATAATATAAATACTTATATATTATTATTTACCACTATAATTTAATTCTTAAATTATGAACTTCAATTTTAGTAATCGTAGTAAAAGAAATAACGGTTAATGTCACGTGTGGTTCCAAAATGGGCGCGCTTCCGACTGTTCCAAGGTCTATATAAGAAGGCCAGGACACGCGTGATCTACTTCTTGATCCGCCATTTTGGGGGTTTTATAAGTCGCATGTTTTAAGCAAACAAGTATATAATAATATAATATAACAAATTTATAATTATTTTTTTAAAGCACGATTGGTTAAAAAATTAAGATGAAATTCATTAGTATTATTAATAAACGTTGTCAATGTAATGCTCATTTTATAATGACTAATAGATGTGTAGATATATTTTTAATTTATAAATAGCTTTCAAAAAATTCCAAATATAAAATTTTAAATTAAATTATTTGACAATAAACTATATATATAAATTACGTGCCTATGTATATATAGGCACGTAAACAAAGTATTCATAAAATTGTACATTTTGAAGGAAAATAATGCATTTTTTGAAGGCGCTTCAGTACGTTTTGAAATTTCATTGCGACAACACTGGCTTGGCACAACTTCAGGCGATTCTTCTCCTAGAAACTTGGGTGGCACAGCGCGACACAGCAGAGGAGGTTTGTATCTGCGATATCTAATATTTCTTTTTTATTTCTACAGATCCAAGATGGAAGGACTACGAATCGAGAACCGAGAGCGTCACGACCTTGACTTATGCAGATTTTATAAGCTTTTTTTGGGTCTCAGATCAAACATTCTCATAAGTCGATGCTGACTTGCCCGTGCTTTCTAATTGGTTTTCACACACGTTACAAAACGTAACAAGATCAGAACCCAGGTCGCGAGACAAGTCAACACCGCCTCACTATTTGATTCCTATTGAAGATGTTTTATCTTAGGACTTACCTTCATCTATTGTTTTAACTTGTGAAGTTCGTCTTTTTTGGAAATTTATACAAACATAAAATTTTCATTTATCGTTTTCTTTTTTTTAATCATTTGACAGTTTCTGTTTACAACATTAAATTATTATTATTTTTTTCTATACAAAATTAAAAGTTTTTTGTGCACGTATTCTCGACCACTTCCGGAGTTCCACAAGTTATAGAAAGTACAGTCTGATAAGAAATAATACAGCCATTGTAGCGACAATAATGAAAGAATAAGAAGTACATTGTGAAACTAATTTCCACACAAAGTGTTTTAATGCCACTACTTGATGAATATAGAGATTCCCAATTAATATGTAATCAGTCATCCCTTGGCCCAACTATATAGGTGACATCGAGAAACGCGAAACGATGTTTATCGATGTAGATAGCCTAGATGAGCAGTTTGAATACTAGTATGTCACACATGAAAGATTATAGAGATTATTTATTGAAGAAAAAATATGATGAAAAGTACACTTTCGTTAGTCAAGTTTAATTTAAAATAAAACAAATAAATAAACTAAACTAAAGTAAAAAATAAAAAATAATAAAATACTACGTAAAATTAGTTGGCATTTAATCAGGAAAACTCTAGGGTAAATTAGGTTCGCTCGTTAAAAACATTTGCGTTTGAAATTTTATTCAATCTCCACTGAAAGAACTGTGTCTGAATCATAACATCTGTGAGTGGCTTGACATGAGTCCTCGACGTTAAGACACCAAGTGGTGCCTTGCCCCTGTATATTATAGTTTTCCTCTTAGAGCCATGCGATTCATCTCCTTTCAGGAGAAATTTTTCGAACTGAATTCTCGTGACTTCCGGAATAGACTGGAAGTTTCTATACAGTTACTCGGGACACACTAACGTATCATTTCAATATCTACTCCGCTTTCATCTTTCTCTTGCCTGTTTTCGAGATTAAAAAAGGACAGACAGTGGACATGTATAGATCTACAATTTTTTTCAAATTGCAGCCTAATGACGTTAATTTTGCACAGTCAAACACAAATTTGTCTGTATATTATATTAATACATGTAACTCTCGTTGTTTGAGATCCTACAGTTTAGCGCCAGTCTTTACAGAGAACAATTACAGACTCTAAATCGAGGTGCAATTGTACTGTAATCAAAAACTGAATTTTATATGACTAAAAGCAATAGGGCTACAAATATTGCCAAGTTTCAGATAAAATTATATACAGTACATTTTATTAAATTTGTAAATATTTATAAAACTGATAATATGGGAGTTTTTAAAATATATTAATGTTAGGAATTTATAGAAATTTTCTGAAATTTCGCAGAGTGAATTGTTTATAAGGGGATTAATGCTATTCATTTTTTTCTGGTTAAAATTAGACAGGAGTGAAAAGATAAAGGGAGTCGTGTGTCATGTCTCGAATACAGTATGACATTTCTTCAGGAACTTATAGCTTATTGTTTTTTTTAAATAGTTATATAATTGTGGGTAGTCTGAGGTAGGACGAAGTCGTACCTCGTTTTGATAGGCAACAGTTTGATGTGAACTGCCCACTGGTCAGTGGATGGCTAGGATAATGTTTTTCTATCTCGGAAAGTCGGGACTCTTTTGTCAGGTCGAGTGGAGGAGGTGAGAGGGGTTGTCCGTAAGACGTTGGCGCTATTCGAATTAACGACACCAATTAACAACAAAACAAGAATTTATTAGACGATAACATAACTAACATAGATACATTATATCAAGCATACACGCGGAAGTGAAGAGAAGCGCGCCAAGAGAAAGTTTACATTAATAGATGTCATACCTCTACGAGTGGGAGCGGATGATTTCGTGGACAGATCGGCAACTTCGGGTCGTTGACACCTGACGGGGGTGATGAGGATCAGCACGGGTGCTCAGCGATAACGCTCGAAAAGACGGTAGGCGATGCCGGATTATCAGATTAGCGGCGATTAGGGCTTGATCACGGACAGCGAAGTCCACCCCCTTCGTCGTTCGTCCCCATTTTTATACTTTCTATCACGTTATTTCTTTACACCAATCGTAGATATCTTTGGATAAGATTTTTGTGATTCAGCTTCATGTTCAGGAGGGAAAGGAAGTTACTCCGGGGATGGGAAGACGAACATCCATCTCCGAAAAGTTTCGAAAGAAGGTAAAAATGGAGGGTTTCTTTGTTTGAAATAAATATTCAGATTTATTAATTTTGTTGTTTAAATGACTTAAATTCGTTTAATTCGATCCGATTTTCACATAATGATGCAAGTATCCTTTAGTAAAATTATCATGCATTAAATTTTACTACTCATAAAATTATTCTGCCTTTCTTATAGTTATACGAAACTTGTATAATCGTTTATTAATTATTATATAAAATATTAATAAGTAAATAACGCATCAAAAGAGTAGTTTCAATTTTTTTCTATCTTCAAATACAGGAAATACAAATTCATAATTTTAGTATGTAGATTAATTATAAGCAACAAATCTGTATAATACTAATATCTGTGAAACAAGCAGAGGGCCAGAGGAACTATCCCTAATGATTACGTATGCTGCACAAGTTGTTATAACCTGGACTCGGATTGTCGGATGGCTTAGGAGGTCAAATCAAGTGGGGAGTGCATCGGTAAGCCGGCATGCGTCCTTAGAACAATGATAGACAGGTTTAACAAAATAAACAATCATTTATTAAAAAACTAATTTAAATTACATAAGGCAGAACTAAACTTCTAAGGTTAAATGCGGTTATCCTACTTCTATTTACATAAGATGGCGACTAATCTCGAGTTGCTGCCCTACTAGCGAGAGAGAGCGTTTACACAAGTTCTAATGTTCCTAAATACCTCTCAGATTAATGGAGAGTTTGCGAACGTCGTCTATATGGAAGAGGTGGAGATTTCGGTGTCTTTTCCGATGGGATCACAGTCCTTGGCATGGAGATCGACAAGCACAAGTATCAAAAATAACTTTAGTGTGCGAACTCCCTGAGCTTCGGGTAGCTCGCACTTTTTATATCATTGTCGTGGGAAATCTTACACGTGATCGACTTTTGTTGACGATGAAGATGCAGTCTTGACAGCTAAGTGTCAACTTTCCCACTGACTTGTTATTAAAATCAGTGACCTCTGATCTAATTTCTATCTCTCCGTTTTTTGTAACGAAGATATTTACAATTTTTTTTCCTGACAACTACGTAAAATTCACGGATTTCACATATCAAAATATATTATACCTTATATAATGTAAATGTCATAAAATACGATATTGTGTTTCCTACGAAATTTATAAGACATTATAACTTTACTAGTTAGAAAGTCATAATTGACTCTCGTAGAATAAAGTTAAATTCTATGTTCTGTATATTAATATAGTTGAATACTTATCAAATGACTCATCTGTATAAACTTTTAATATATTTTTCTTGCTTACAACTTGTTTTGAAGATCTATTTATGAAGATTATTTGGGAACAGGCTACCGTAAATGATGATGTTGACGATTGAATAATTATGTAATTTATTAAAAATTTAACTAAAATATTTTATGCAGACATTATTTCGTATGAGAAAGATCATTTTAATTCAGAATTTAATATTATAATAAATAAATCATATATTTACTATAGAAATCCATGTACAGTAAAGCCTGTCAAAAATGGCACTTGAATAAAACTAAGAAAATTCTTTGGAAAAAAGTGACTTTTACTTCTAAAAAAACCTGTGTAAAATGGAATCCTGCCAAACCAGAAAAATTTCGGTACAGTGCAAAATCTGGTTTACATGGGTTTTACTGTATTGGCTTCTTTACACTAAATATATTTATATAAAATGGACTGTCATCGAATTATTTAAACATTTTCAGCAGCACGTTTTTAGGAGTTTTTTATAAAATTTCTTATTAGTTATTAAAATTATTCACTGAAAAGTCGTTAGTGATAAGTAAACTTTATAAAAAAAATTTAAATTGAATTATCTATTTGTGTAATAAAAAAATGAAGCGCCATAAATCCGAGTTGAATTGAGATTTAAATTTTTTAAAACTCATATATACCTTTTTCATAGTTTAACTGAGTGTGGGCGACTTCTGTTACAGCAATACCCAGTCCTGACTGTTATGCAATATGTAATCCCCTGCAAGATAAATCGACAAGAGAGTAAAAGGTTATGGCCTATCCTAACAAAAGCTGGCCCTATTGCCTTGGAAGATCTAATCCAGAGAATTATTTCCATTTTTCTTGAGAATTAATGAAATAAAACAAAAGCCTAAATAATCTCCATACTGTTAATCCTAGCTTAAAACGAGAATAACTAATAAAAACGGCAAAAACAACGAAAAATGAAAAAAAAACGTTAAAAATAACTGTTTAAATTCGTTAAAATACGTTGTAACGGTCCGTAACAGCCGAAAATTTTTGAAAAATCGAAAAATTGCAATGTTAATCTATGAGGGAATTTTAAGCACAGATAACTCCTTTAAAACCACAAACTGCTACCACCTTCACAGAGCACTTAGATAATCACACTTTGCGACAAAACCCATAGTTCCGCCTCTGTCAATATTGTCCCCCATTTGCTAGGTCCAACCAAGTATGCAAAATTCAACGTTAATTTACTCCCTTTTATTTAAGATAAATAAGCAATCGACATACCAAAACTAACAGGCTTAACAATATATACAAGATGGTAATCCTAGAGGTAACTCATAGTCAAAAGTTTCCCACAAAAACCCAATTATTTCTGGAGCTCAAAGAGACCACTTAAGGTAAACGCACCTGTAGTGGTCATTGCATGAGTAGTGGTCACTTTGAACTTCAAATATGAGTAATAAGGTTGTAGATGGCTCCACTGTTCAAACATACAAATCATTCAGTAGACAGTTCTGTCTACTAAATGATTTGGATGTTTGAACAGTGGAGCCATCTACAACCATATTACTCATATTTGAAGTTCAAAGTGTCCATCACTCATGCAGTGTCCACTACCGGTGTGTTTACCTTACTTTAACCCATGATATAGAAAAAGCATTTTTCGAATGTATAATAATATAATCAAATATTCGGTCTTTCACCGACGTATTTTGTGTGTCGACATTCACTGTAGAGAATATCAACATTTTCTAATTTCAGTCTTTCACAGTAACATATATATCTTGTAATAGTAATAACTTATTGTAAACACTGAGATATTAGATAATTGTTTATGCAAAAAATTGTAAAGTAATTTTTAATATTAATAACGTAATTGTATCATGTGATCACGCTTGCCATCATTTCCGGTCTATATTTGATCGGTTCGACTGTACGGATAAAACTCCCTGTTAAAAATGAACACTAGGCTATACTTGAATTTAAAAAAATTATAATTGTAAACAAATTTATTTGAACAATAATTATTAAGATGACAAGGAAAATTTACTTGTTGCAACAATATTAACTATTATGACATTTTGAATTGCACAACAAAGATGGTTTGCACAACCATTTTTTTGTTAAACAGTTTTTGAACCTTTGTCCTACAATGAAAGTATTTCGCTGACTATGCCCATACACATAGTTTTCTTTTTACTTCTTCGATGCTCATAAAATTTTTTTGCACAATTTAAATTAGATCAGAGTGTATAAGGAGTGTAGTGCCAAGTTGGTAAAATTCATTATCGTGAACATTTATGACTAGAAGAATTATTGCTTTTGCAGCAATCTTTGCTCAGTCTTCACCCGGTACTTGGATTCTTACATTTTATTAAACTGAAGGTTTTGAAATATTGTTACAAAAGGCTGTTTTTATTTCCTTCGCTTGCATTGCGAGACCTTCTCTGGCATCTTTAGAAACAGTGCTGGTTCGATGTTATCAGAGTCACATTACGGCTCTCGAGAGATAATGAAGGTTTCACCGTCTCAGTGTCAACCAATGTGAAATGCGATCTTTCTGCTACTTGTTCTGCTCCAATTGTATTTTCTTGCTGACGCCTGCAGCGTTGTTCTTTATCGCACTTGTTATTTCTAGCTGTGTTCTTCCATTTCCAGAGTTTAATATTTTTCCAAATCCTCTTCAGTGTCTACATTGTTTCTAAATTTGCGTCACTGCTGACAGAACAGAGAGGTTGAGACCGACGTTTTCATCGTGAAAACATGACGTCGGACGTTCAGTGCTGTTGTCCTGTAAGCCTAGAAGTTTGACAATAGTGTTTGGAATGTCAGTAGAATAATGCTCAACATTCAAAACGCCATTGTCAAACTTCTAGGCTTACAGGAAAATAAGACAGAACATCCAACATACAAGGTTTTGCAATGAAAATGTTGGTTGCAATCTTTCTAATGTCATGGTAGAACACATTTTACTTTAAATTTATTATGTTTTGCATGGAACGGTAGTACTACATGACGAAAGCTTTCAAACAGGCATATACGTTCGCATGATTACTAGATCGAGTTACACAGTAGGTATAGAAATTTTTGTATGAGTTATAGGTAGCCTACATAGGGCAAGTTCGAATTATTAAAAATTTATTATTTTTATAGGACTATGTTACTGAAAAAGTTTGAGGTTCAGTAACTCGTAGAAATTAGCGAGGTTGAGGCCGAAGTTCAAAACGCGAAAACGTGTACGTCGGGCGTTCAGCGCCGACTACCTGCAAGACTAGAAGTTTCACAATGGCGTTTGGAATGTCGAGCATTATTCCACTGACTTTCACTTTCCAAACACCATTGTAAAACTTCTAAGCTTAGAGGAAAACGGCGCCAAACGCCCGACGTACACGTTTTCGCGTTTAAAACTTCAGCCTCAACCTTGCTTTTACCGACAAATTTGGACATATACGAATGTTGATTAGTAAAAGCTCGAAATCCCTGATAAAATGTCTAAATTTCCTGCTTATACCAAGAGATTCTGTTGTGAGAAGCCACGTTCAATAGGAACGGTCTATTGAACAGTTATCGGTGAAAAGTCAGTAAGACTCGCTTACGTTGTCAATGAATCACGTTGTCAATGGATGGTTTTTATTTAATATCGGAGACGGGAATCAAAGTTTCTGTCTCCTGTTAGGACCTGACACTAGTAATGATAGGATTAACGCGTGCTAACTCGCGATATTAAAACAAATAAATCTGAGAAAAACGGCTAAATTCTACGAGTGTGGCGATCATGAGGCTGGCAATAGATGTTCGATTTAAAATTTCATTCCACTTCCAAATTAACAAATATAAATAGGGGAGACCGGGGCAACTTCGGCATGCGGGGCAAGTTTGTCAAGCGCTTTTTTTTTAAAACAAATTAAAAGGAGACTTTGGTTATAGGTTAGGCAGTTGAGTTTTATTGGTGGCTTGTTGAGTGTAGTGTTTTTATTGTTCTCCAACAAGCGTAGTTGAATTATCAAGCAAATTTTCATTTTCGTTCAATTCCATATAATATTTTTTTTCCATTTATATTGAATTGGCAGGTTTTGTTATAATTCCATGATAACGAAAGTTACTTTTCCTGTTAGAAGGATGTAACTTCAACTTATTCACGTGGCCAGATCGTGGCTTGGCATTCTGTTCTCAGGGTTGTACTTAATGTTTCGAAATCATGACTAGCGGGGTAAGATCGGCAACATAAAGCCACATTAGAAGCAAAGGATAAAAATCAAACAGATGATAAATGAAAACATGTTTGCATTTGTTATTCATGTATATATGTCTTTGAACTTGCATTTCGTTGTAATAATATTAAATGGGTGTTGGATTTGTATTTCTTTGTTTTAATAGTGAATTCCAACTTATACATTGTTAATAACATAATTTTATATACGTGCCTATCTTGCCCCATTACTGTTGCCCCTATACCAGGGGCAACTTTAATAAAAATAATTAAAATAATTACAACTTTACAAAAAGAGAGAAGTTGCCGATCTTGCCCCTATACCCGGGGCAACTTCGTCAATTTCTCTCTTCTTGTAAAGTTGTAATTATTTTAATTATTTTTATTTCCAAACTGATTTTAACCAGTTCTATAGTAAGGTAACATTCCAATAGACAATATGCAAAGCTTTTTTTTCAGTTTACAGCAGTATTTATTACACAAAATTTAAGTAAAGCTTAACATGCCGATCTTGCCTTGGTTTCCCCTATATTTAATAAACTAATCGAAACAAATAATACAAAATAAATATAGTAGACATAACATATAGATCATTAACCTACCTAAATATACCTTTAATTATTTTATATCCAGAGAGAGAGTTTACAAAAATATTTAGTATTATACCTCTGAATTTATAGGTTGAACATGAATGATCTTCGATGAAGCAGAAGTCAAGAGAGCTAGCACAAAAATAATAGTTTTGACAAACTGACGTAATATGGTTAATCTGCCGTAAAACCGGCACGTAGAACGTATAAATACTGAAAATTTTCTAGGGTTAGTTCAGAGTTTATTCATAGGATACCATATGAATTTTTTAAAGAAGGAAATGGTTGTGAATGAAAACTGTATTTCCTTATCCTCACTTACTTTCTCTCAAAAAGTAAAAAAGTTTACAATTTTAACGTCAAATACAGTCGACCCCCCTTTAGCACTGTTGATAATTCCGTTTTATATGAATTTCATGTTGTACGAGTCACTTAGATTTTACAAATACGTGGTCTGTTCACAGCCCGGCACACCTATTTGTAAAATTTAACTGACTCGTACAACATGAAATTCATATCAAACGGAATTATCAATAGTGTTATAGGGGGGTCGACTGTATTATGTTGACTAGTGATTCGAGTCCAGCGGACAGAGCTGTAGTGGTGTATCTCGGCTCCGTTTTAATCTGCGTTTTCTCAGAGAGTTTTCGTCTGATCTTCGTTTTCTATACAGCGTTGGATAGTACTACTCATCTGCCAACGGCGAGTGTCTGTTTTACCTAAATCGGTTAAGTAGTTTTTTATTTATCGGCGTTTGTTTTTTTTCGGACTCTGTCGGCAGCATCGGATTCCCAGCCCGCGATCGGCCCGCAATCGCGACGATGTTCGATAGCGTGCTCGACCGTCTTTAGTTTCTGTAATTTTTGTTACACTATCATTATTTGTTCACGGGCTACACGCGATTTTATTTGTACCGTTAGACAAAGTAGTGTCTATGCTCCACGTGGTCTGGTAACCTTTCGGCGGGGCTTTGTTCGTGGCGACGTTTTTGTTTGGCGGGCCTTTTATCGTGTTTTTGTGATGCCCTGTGGCGGTATTATATCTGCTTTATTCTGTTTTTTGTCCTTGTTTCGGTTTTCTGCCGATTTTGTTTTCTTTGTTGATTTGGCTGGGTTTCGCCGATCGGCATTCCTACGCTGTTCGGCGTTTTGCGCGTAGCGGGTCTCGTCTCGGTCATTCGCTTTCGGCCTTCGGTATTTGGCAATCCCTAGTAGTCTCTCTGTCACGCGCTTTGCCTGCGTCTTCGCGTCAATTCCTGTGTTTTTTCCGGCTTCTCGCCGATCGGATTACTTCGCGCCGAACGGCGTTCTAGTGTTAATGTGCTACATTCCGGTCTTCTGGACTCACCAGTTTGTTCTGCGACTTTATTGTGCATCCTTCTTGTGCTTTCCCTCAACTGCTCGACATGGAGTCAACTATCGTGTCTACCTTTTTGGACAAGGCCTGTAGGGTTTCTGATGAGGTGAAGGGATACTGTGCAGACAATCCCTACGGACGCTTTTAAACTGAAGAACATCTCAAATATTTAACCGACTAAAATTCAAAAAATCATTGATCTTGCTGAGACTTCCCTGAACTCATTATTAAAAGAAAGCACTCTAATTAACAAAAAACTCACTTCTCTGACTAAGGAACACGCATTCTGTGCTTTCCTCAACTCCTCCACCACATTGCCTCATAAGAACAAGAGAGATGGCAAGTCCGCCTGTGCCTTCTCCACCTCTTCTACTCCTGGCACCCCCACCAACAGAAGACCACTGAACTCAAACTGTAGCGAGGTCCTTCTCACCGGCATGACTCCGCCAATGCCTGTTCTTTTGCCTCCACAATCACATGGCACTCCTGATCCCATATCTAGTGATCTCGATCACAAGTTATCCGAGATCATCGCCAAAATTGATGATCTCAACAACAACAGCAACAGAATCTTCACTCACGTGAAAGAAATTACTGATACTATCAAGCCCGGTTCTCAAAATTCACATATGGAGAACATCACAGATAAAATCGAAGAAGTTTTCAACAATAGCCTCCTCACTGATATTCTTGAAAATCAAAAACATCTGAGAGAGAGGCTCGAAAAATTATCAAACAATAACAAACCTTCCCAGGATATAACAACCCTATCGTACAGTGCCGTCCTACAATCGGGCAAGACTGTCAACCCTACGCCCAACATTAAACCACTAAAGACACCTGCCAATAGCACTGAGGTGTTGCTGCTATATAATAACAGTGAAAACAAAAGTTGCAACAACCTCATAAAGATTATCTTTGAAAAAATAAAGCCCTCTTCTCTCAATATCGGCGTGGAAAAAATTCGCAACATCGGCGGAGGAGGTGTTGCCATCGAATTAAAAAAGGAAGAGGACGCTCGAAAGTTGCAGGTCTATATTGAGAACAGTATTCCTGAGGTAAACGTTAAAAAACCCAGGAAACGTCAGCCAAACCTCATTATCTACTCTGTTCCCACTCAAATTAATCGTGAGGAACTGTCACAGCTAATTTACAACCAAAATGATGCTATCTCTGATAACTACACACTGGAAGCCTTCAGAGAGGCACTCGATGTAAAATTTGCCACGGGTAAAAAAAGCAACGCCTATACCAACTGGGTGATCCAGGTCACACCACTCTTGAGGAAACAATTACTAATTGTGGGGAAAGTTAATCTGGAGTGGTCCAGATGTAGAGTAACAGACTTCTGCCCCATCCCACAGTGTTTCCGCTGCTGTAGATTCGGGCATTCCACGAAGAACTGCAGCCAATTCACCGCTACTTGCAGCCATTGCTCTGGTGAGCACACCTTCAAGGAATGCACACAGAGGAATGAAAAACTTACTTGCACGAACTGCAAACTCGAGAAAACTGGCAACACAAACCACAACGCTCGTGATGGCTCCTGTACTATATACCAGAAAATTAAATCTAATCTCATAAGGCAAACCGATTATGGGTCATCAAAACAATAATAACATACGTTTTCTACAGTTCAACACCGGAAGAAGCATCGCTGCAACTTCCATTCTTACCAGCCTCATCCACAACTACGACTTCATCATTTTACAGGAGCCATATTGCATTAGGAACAAACCTGCTTGTCTTCCCACTCACTGCATTCCGCTCAGTGGCACCGACAATTACCCTTGGGCCCTGTCTATCTCCAACAATAACGGCCTGTCTCTTCTTCACCACCCGACTCTTAGCACACAACATATCTGCTGTACTGAGCTTGTCATCGACAACCAACGTTACATCATCATCAACTTCTACTGTCCAAAAGATCTAAATATTAACACCATTCTTAACACTATGCAAGATATCATGGACCATTTCAGTGGAGTGCACTTTGTTTTGGCTGGAGACACCAATGCCCACTCCCCCACTTGGGGTGGTGAGCGTCTCGACAGTCGTGGACGCCTCCTGGAAGAGTTTCTTGCCCGCAACGGCCTCATTGTAATCAACGACCCATCTTCCCCACCAACTTTCACTTCTAGTCAGGGTCGTAGTTGGATAGATGTGACTGCTTGCTCCACCGGTTGCTTCCCACTCATCCTTCACTGGAAGGTACATGAGGACTTTATGGACGACCATGCCCTTATTTCTTTTACCATCAGTGCCACTTCTCCAATCAACTCTCACTCTCGCCCAAAATATAATATTAAACGTGCTAATTGGGCCGCTATCCAACATACCCTTGAAACTAACCTTCTTGAATGTAATCATGACGACCCAGAACTTGCCCGGATGTGTATTGAAGACAACATAAATATCATCGACAGTACCTGCAGAAAATACATTCCCATGTCTGCCAACAAACGTAAATCTGTCCCATGGTGGACATCTGAGCTCACCGATCTCAGGAAAGAACACATCCGCTTAAGAAAACTTTATCAGACATGCCACATTAATCCTCAACGTAATATCCTCAAGCAGCAGTACACCAATCACCTCCACATTTACAAACATAAAATCAAGCTGGCCAAACAAGACACTTGGACAACATTTTGCGCAGAGGCAACCAAAAGTCCTTGGGGATTCATCACCAAATTCTGTACTGGAAGACTCAAAAAACATCAAATTCTTTATTCTAACACTCCTGACGAAGACTTCTTCACTGCCGCCAACAGGAAAATAGACAACTTCTGCCTGGAGGACCCCTGCGACCAGGACAACAACTTTTAAACCAACATTCGCCAAAGTGCAGACAATGATATTAACACTCCTCTTGATCCTGAGTTTCAAACTCATGAGATCGACAGGGCTTTCTCCACTCTCTGCAATAAGAAATCCCCGGGCCATGACGACATCACCTCAGAGATGGCTAAGACCCTCTGGAACCTCATCCCCACTAAGCTGACAAACCTCTATAATGCTTGTCTCCGCCATGGTGTTTTTCCCCAAACATGGAAAAAGGTTAGAATTGTCCTGTCCCCAAACCTGGACACACTAATGAAAGCAGACCGATTTCCCTCCTGCCGGTTCTTGGCAAGGTCCTGGAACGGCTTCTTAAAGGCTTGTTTGGTACCTGGAAAACAACTCCATACTGCACAACTCGCAATTCGGTTTCTGTCCACAGAAATCCTCTTCTGATGCCATCCATAGGGTTATTGACAACATTTACCACCTCCTCCAAAATAACAAATATGTCTTGGCCATCAGTCTTGACATCGCTAAAGCGTTTGACAGTGCCTGGTGGCCGCTTCTTCTCCATCAACTTNTTACGATTTTCATAGCTTGTTCAACTAACATGTCTTAATTTAACCTCGAAATAATTCTTTTGAATTTAATAAACATTTCATTCATATCAGATTAATAATTCTCTGAATTTTAACAAGAGATATAATTCCGTTGAAGGAAGAACTTCATATTTATGATATGCACCTGTGCTGGCATTGCTCGTAGACGCTGGGGCCTGGCCTCTGAGGCCATGGATGCCATTTACAACCAAATCTTTGTCCCCATAATTACCTATGCCTGTGGCAGCTGGGGATGGTCTACCTGCAGGGTTCACATTAAAAGAAAACTCATCGCAGCACAACGCAAAGCCCTCTTGCACATTACGAGGGCCTATAGAACGACACCCAACTCCTCTCTTCAAGTCCTGGCAAGAAAAATGCCCATTGACAAACATATCTCCCTACAAACTAAAGTTTGGNTCTGTTGTCCGTGGCTGCCCTCAGGGCTCGGTCTGTGGACCAACACTCTGGAACATTTACTTCAACGATTTTCTCCAGCAAGACTTTGGGCACCATGATATAGTGGCCTAGGCCGATGATGTTTTTCTGCTCCTTGGAAGCCGCTCTCGTGCAGCCATTGAAAAAGACGGCAACGCCATACTTGATAAGATCTTAAACTGGGGAAGAAACTACAAGCTCGTTTTTAACGCACAAAAAACTAAATGTGTCGTTTTTAATAGACCTGGCCAGCAGAATCTTTACCTTAGAGTCCCCACCATTAAAATGCGGGGACAAACCATTGCCGTTGAAAAGAAAATCAAGTACCTGGGCATTGTACTCGACCACAGGCTGCTGTGGAATGCTCACGTTGAATACATCACCGAGCACACAGGACACATCTGCAACACCTTTGCTAGCATTGCTCGTGGACGCTGGGGCCTGGCCTCTGAGGCCATGGATGCCATTTACAACCAAATCTTTGTCCCCATAATTACCTATGCCTGTGGCAGCTGGGGATGGTCTACCTGCAGGGTTCACATTAAAAGAAAACTCATCGCCGCACAACGCAAAGCCCTCTTGCACATTACGAGGGCCTATAGAACGACACCCAACTCCTCTCTTCAAGTCCTGGCAAGAAAAATGCCCATTGACAAACATATCTCCCTACAAACTAAAGTTTGGCATCTTAAATGGGGCAGCACTATCCATACAGCTACACAGGAAATTAACCATCACGACCTCGAGTGCGCCATCCACTTCTCTCGTTCCAATCACCCTGCTATCCCTAATAAATTAAACTTCTTCCAGCCTGAGCATACCGATTTAACAGTCTATACTGATGGGTCTAAATGTAACAATAATGTTGGTAGCGGTTTTGTCGCCTACCTAAACAACACCGAAATTGCGTCTGAGCGGTACAGACTTGGTGCAGACTGTACCGTCTTTCAGGCGGAAATGTACGCGATAAGCATGGCCGTGGCTTGGACTGCCTCGAACTATGATTCCCAGACTGTTACTATCATCACCGACAGCGAGTCCTCTATTGCAGCCTTAAAAAACCATTGTGACCACCCCATCTCCACCAGCATCCATAGTGACATCAACAAATCCAGCAACATTTACTCCATCTACTGGACTCGTGCCCACCAGGGCACTCTCGGTAACGAGAGGGCCGATGAACTCGCAAAGAGCGCCTGTGAAGACAACAACCTTCCAATTGTCTACAGCAAGATCAATATTAAAACTATAAAAAACATCATTCGCAACGACCTCCTCGATCTTTGGCAGGAGGACTGGGACAGACAAAATCATCCCATCACCCATCAACTCATTCCTAACATCAAGACCTTCCTTGCTATCCCCTGGTATAGACCGACCCAACGTACCAGCCAATTTCTTACCAATCACGGACGCTTCTATTCCTACCTGGCTAGATTTGTTAACTCTCCAACCTTCAGCTGTTCCCTTTGCGATGTCGAAGACGGCTGCCTTCACTATCTACTCACCTGCCCAATGCTTGAGCTTGAGAGACACCTTCTTCGCACCTCCATGGAGACACATGGTTATCACTGGCCTGAAAACCTCCACGGAATTATGAACAATAGTGACACCTATGCTGCACTACTTCACCTCATTGACATGTACTTTAAAAGGACTACTGTTGCTGCTTTCAACTGAAACCTCACTTACTGTGTTCTGTGCCTTTATTGCACATCATCCTGATATTATGTATTTTTATAACTGTATCACTAACCTCAGCATCTCATATCACTTATTTTCGCATCACTGTAATGATATGTAATTATCTATATGTATATTTTGTACAAATTATATGTATGTATAATTCTTCTTACTGCTATGTACCCATTAATTTTATTGTCTCATATTTCATACCTTTATATCTTTATACTTTTATATTTTCCCATTTTTCCCTATTCCCTTATTATGTATTTTATCCTACTAAATGTATCGTTATTATGTAACCATCAACTCCGCTTTTCACCTGGCTATATGTATATAGCGCCAGGATTTGTTGTACTCCAACAAGTTGTAAATAAAATAAAAATGAAAATGAAAAAATGTGTTTTGAAAAAGGCACTATGACTACTCGTAGGTACTCTGAGTTCTACGGAAGCTTCCTGGAATGTTCTTAAGCGTTCTTAAGCTACAACTTCTTTAAGTGAATGTTAATAAATCTTCTCATACAGCTCTGCTTATCAAGGATACTTGAAACCCAAAATATTAAAAAATAATTAAATTTGCAAATGTTTGAAGTGGAATGCCACAGACCATATACAGACACATTAGAACGATGCATGGAATCTTTGGTTTCCTTTCACAACCTTCCACGAATTAAGTTTTGTCCTCGTTAAGAAATGGAAATTTATATCTGGAAAGCTGATTTATAATTTTAATTCATAGTTAAAATAATTATTCGGTAATTAAAAGTGATTGTATTCTATCCTAATTCGCTGCAATGATGGCATTTGAACTCTTCTTGGAGTCTCAGTTCTCATAATTATGACTCGTCAAAGCGAGATTATGTAATAATTTAACATTATGATTATATGACACACCATACAAATATCAATAAATAATGTTACACCCTTTATTTCTATTTAACGAAGACATTTCACATAGTTTACAAATCTAGCGAATTACACAAAATTAATTACTTTTTCGGCTGTTATATACAGCAGAGAGAACGTATGGCGATAGATCAAAAATGAGCCATCCCCAAGATTTTTACATTTTTGAATTTGGGTGTTTGAAATGAAAAAGAATTTGGGTGTTTTTTCTGAATGTATGCATCCAGTTTGCGTGTGCGTTTTGTCTGGTTGCACGAATTTGTCCATCCACTTTAATAATTCCTGTGTCTTTAGTCGAATATTTCTGAAATTTTGCATACAGGCAATAATGCTATTAAGTTTTCGTGATTAAAGGCTGCGGATAGTAGAGTGTTTACTTAATGAAGACTCTTTATTAGCATTTACAATTTTTTATAATGAAAATCCTCTTTATCTTCAAAATTAAGCTTTTGCCATTTTATACTGATTAATAATATCAAAACTTTTAAAACAAAACTTAATAAGAGATGACGCCACGCACAATTTCAACTTTTTTTGCCTGGAAAGTTACGCAACTCGTCGATGAAATTTAAAAAAAAAACTTTTTCCAGTTTTTGGAAACCCGTCTCCTAGTTTTTAAATTTTAGCCTTATTTTACCGAATTTGTTCTCTGAATTAAAAAATTCGCGCTATTTCTTGACAAGTTGTTCTCATATTCACCATAATTTTTCCCTTAAGTGTAAGTATATTTTATTTATTTTTCTAAATAATTATATAAATTACTTTTGTGAATTAAACAATTAAATTAAACAAAATAAAGTAATTTGAATCACATGTTCTAAATATTAACTTCTTACCACCCAGCTCCCATTGTGGTCATAAATGACAGGGATAAAGGTTTTTTTATTCATGCACGTTTTTGTAAATACCTTAAACCTTTAAAATAATTTTATGTTAATTATAAAATTTTAAGTACATTATACATAAAAATTATATTTACATTATTAATGAAATGATTTAATTTTATATTTAAAAAATTTAAGAATATAAAATTAATGTAATTTTATCATATTAAACTGTTTAAATTTCAAGTTTAAATATTAAATAATAAAAATTTTAAAACAATTTAAAATATTTTTTATATTTTTAAGTATTAAATAGTTGTTTTGTTTAATATCAGATGGCAGCATAATCAGCACAACCGGCGATTTGCTTCTTTTTCACCCCTCCGAGCTTTTCTGTGATTAACGCATCCCACGATAAAGGAGTTTCAATTGAATAATGTAATCAATACAATTTATTTATTTCAAGAGTTTTAAAATTTTTTATTGGCTTTATTTTACTTTTCCGGCTGTTAGATAACAGTGGAAAAGTATGGCGGTCGGTCAAACGAAGACCCCCAATTTTTTACATTTTTGGGTTCTGTGGACCCAAAAATGCCTTGAAACTTCGAGCATGAAAAAAAGTTGGGTTTTTTTCCTGTAAGTATGAATAGAGTGTGTGTGGAATAACACGATTTTTTTAATAAAATTAACCTTTTATTTCGAAATGTTTCCCTTAAAAAATGCGCTGTTGTAAACAGGCACTTGCTTCTTTTGGTATGTAGAGTTTAACTCTTTACGATTTTCATAGCTTGTTCAACTAACATGTCTTAATTTAACCTCGAAATAATTCTTTTGAATTTAATAAACATTTCATTCATATCAGATTAATAATTCTCTGAATTTTAACAAGAGATATAATTCCGTTGAAGGAAGAACTTCATATTTATGATATGATTACTTAGTAATGTTTACTGTTTACATATTAATTTTAGATTATAATTTTTATAAATACGTTTGTTTATTAAAATATTATAAGAAATTCGGTGTGGTAAACGGAAGATAACCTATGTAGTTATATAAATCAAATACTATGATATAACGAACATTAAAAGGAAAATCATATAAAGAGTTTGGTTATTTTAATCTACTATTGTCAAGTTTATCGCGATACTCGAATGGTACGAAATGGCAAAATTTCGTTGGTCAAGTAGACACTTAAATTATATTTTGTGCTCGCCAGTAACCTTGTATTATATAATTTTCCTATATGAATGCCACCATACAGGCGAATCCGATAGAAGGAAGGGCCGTTGAGAAACGGGGTTGAGATAATTCGATCAAAAATAGTAGTTGACCCCCTCTTGGAAGATATGATGGTCAACGACCACTAATTAATACTTGTCTACTATTAATATTTGAAAAGTGATTGGTGTTAGACAGGTTGTGATGGCCCCGCACGTAATGGAAGTTGCGAAGTTTATCCTCCGAAAAACTTCGTATCAAACTTGTTTAAATAAAAAAAATCATGTAAAAATGCTATAATAAAGTGTTTAAATTTTTGCAACAGATTGTATAAACTACGTGGGTAGTATGTTTTCGTAAACATTGCGTTTATAGAAAAATTATTAAGCTGCAATTTGAAAAAACTGTAGACCTTAAATTTCCACTGTCCTTCCTATGACTGTCTGTCTTTTCTTAATCTCGAGAAAGAATTAGATAGATGAAAGTCGAGAGCAGATGTGGAAAGCGTAAGGATAAGAAGCCCAGATTAACTATACAAGGACTTCCAATTTGGAACGGAAGTCACGTTACTTCGATCCAAATTTTCCCCTGAACGAAGTTAGATAACCGACACGATCTATTGTTAAAGGAAAAGTATGATGTACAGATGCCAGACACCACTAAAAGTGTTGAGAAAATTTTGACGCAAAGTTACAGCACGGCATTTTGACATCATAATAAATAATCGCTGGTTAGAATTAGTTTAGTTTATTTGTTACGGCAATGAGAAATGTAAGCGATCTGCTGAAGAGGATGCATCCCGAGAAGACTTTTATGAGAAGCTGGACCTTATTTAGGTGTTATTAACATAAAGAAAACCCGGAAAAATCTACGTGGCCAGCCCGTTGGCCACGCCATAACCCACGACCAGCCTTCGGTGATTTTATGCGCTCGGCTACTGTAGGACGCTTATTAGAATTAAGAAGTACCGTTCAGAAATGAAAAAACTCCAATCGTTAGATATGGAAAATTAAATATTTATATAATTACTATAGAATAGACTCTTCGCAGAGTAACACTTTCGATTTCACGCAGGCAAGTGCTACATGCTACCTGTCTCAGTAATGATATAGCGCAACTGTTTCACGCTATATCATTGTCGCAGTAATTAAGTGTATATACTATATATTTTTAAAAATTATATTCTCTTTTGTAAGAATTATATTTAGTTTATTATTTTGTTAAATTTTTGCCAATAGATGGCGCTACGTGCAAATAAGCAAATTGAATTTAAATGGAAATTAATTAAATTACAGAAATTCAATAGATATTTTAGGATGTGATGTACGACATTATTTAAGTTAGAAGTATTTGAACGTAAAAGCCGAGTTTCGTAGTAATTGGTCGAACGGCCTAGGAGTGTATAGCGAACAAACAAACAAACAAACGTTTTATATATATATATATANATTAATACAAAAGAAGAAAAAAAATATATATATATATATATATATATAACGTTTGTTTGTTTGTTCAAATACTTCTAACTTAAATAATGTGGTACATCATATATAGATGAATTATTTAATATAGCAGATTTAGGCGCAATTCAAAAAATTTTACTTTATTCGTGTAAATGTAAATAACATATTTTAAATGATAAATCAAAATTACATCCAAACTTTTAGATTTCTTGGAATAATTAAAATTATATAAAATAAATTAAATAATAACAAAGTATATTTTAAAATAACTTCGACCATAAACTGTGATGTAGAATATTTCTTATGCGACAGATATTCGAATATTATAAAAAACAGGTTTATTTCGATATTTAATGGCTATTTATTTTGGATGTTTATGGTAAAAACAAGCGTCACAGTTTAATTATCACAATAAGATTATGTTAAGAAAATAGCGTGTTTATTGTCGGACAGGATCAAGATGTTCTTGATAGCAAATACGATTCTACTCGTGTCACAGATAATACAGCTGACATAAATAAGTATGAGATTTTTTTCAACCCTCGATTGTCCATAAAACAAAGACAAGTGTAAATAACAAAATGAATTTATTACCAAAAGTTAGGTACTGTACAAACATGCTTAATTTTCGACATAATCACCGTGAAGATTAAGGCATTTGTCATATCTGTGGACGAGCTTTGCATCCCCTCTTCATAGAATGTTGCCGCCAATGACTTGAGATTGGCCTTAACGTTGTTTTGAAGATCGTCATTAGTCTCGAACCTCTACCCTCCTAGCCACGTTTTCAGTTCAGGAAAGTGGTGGAAGTCGCTCGGCGCTATACGCTGATTGCTTAAAAAAGTTCCAAGCTGGGTGGAAGTCTGAAAGGTGAAAGTCTTCACACTTTTAATGAGCATGCTGTCACTTTATATATTACGGCCCTAAGAATTTCCAAGCTTTTAGATTAACGAAACCATTAATCCGAAAGGAATATATTGCAAGAAAAGATAGTTCATGCACAAAATTTCGTTTGAATACAATTAATTTTTATATTTCTGAATCCTGTCATTGAAGAAATCATAGTCCTTTAATCCTGGGACTAAATAATTCCATTGAAATTATTGTATAGATTTTTACGCATCACCGTAGGATTTTTCAAAGATATTACCTTGTACATAATTTAATATTATAGAAGGAGATATAATAGAAAACTTAGGCATTCATAGTTTCCTACTCCGATAATTATTGTTATTTTTATTAACAAAAAAATTTCTAATACTGATTTTAATCAATAAAGAAACATTATACATATTTTTATCTATTTAAATAAATAAACAATAAAAGATAGCAAAAAAGGATCCGCTAAGGCATAAAAGGGATCTGCTGAGATCTTCTGTGTAGAAATGTATAGCGATACTTTATTATTATTATTTTTTAATGTACAGAGAAGCTTAAACTGTGACCGTTTGATGACAAATTTTATTTTTCAGTAACTGCTTGCTATGATAGACTTAACAATATATTGTTAGTATTGTTATCTTCTATCACTTCTCGAAAGTCTCGTTTTAATTTGTAATGTAAACAAATTATATTAGCAGACAAATTAAATCTAAAGTACAGTATATAAAGTACAGATATCAATTTTACATTACACTTTACTTATTTGTTATAATTAAAATGATAAAATTACATACATAACATAAATTACACGATATCAAAGTTCGTTTTAAGAACGACATTGATAACCTCAGATGTTGATTTTGATCTAACATCGTACATGTTTATAAAACATAAAAATCCTGACTTATATTTTAGTTTAGAACAGAGAACAAGATGTGGTTTGCTGTGTTATGTGCATTTCTTTCTTTGTCACTTGTGGAGAATTCTCAACTCAAGATACACATTCCTCGTTCCAGCTCCGGAAACTATCCACGTCTTCGTCTCAATCAACAGTTTCCATCTCTAAATGAGTTCACGATTTGTTCATGGATCAAACCGCACTTGATTCAAAGAGAATTTTCGACAATTTTTTCCTACGCGACCACTCGATCCAACAATGAATTTGCTGTGTGCCTTTCAAACAAACATGGAAACGTCAAAGTAGGTGTCAATATCGCAAAAAGTTATATGGAAATGCAATGCCCAAATGCAGAATGGAGAGTGGGTGAGTGGTACCACCTTTGCGTTTCATGGTTTAGCACAAATGGACATCTGCAAGTATACAAGAATGGGCATCGGTGTTATAACAATAGCGTTAAAGAAATTTTTGCTGAAGGCAACCATGTTAAAGGAGGAGGTGTATTTGTTGTCGGGCAGGATCAAGATGATCTCGATACTAAATACGAAGCTGATCAAGCGTGGATTGGTGATATAGCGGACATAAATATGTGGGACGAAGTTCTAACAGAAAGACAAATGATAGAAGCTGGTAAATGTGAGGGGAAAAGGAAGAAAGGAAATATTATTGGTGGATTGAGAACTTCTATGACAGCTTTAGGTATTTCTATATCGGAAACTGAACTCTGTCTGCCTTAATTAAAAACTGATGAGTTATTAGGTAAGAAGATAAGACTACTACAAAGAATATGAATTTAAGTTCAATACGTATTATAATATTGTATATGAAACTTCCTATTAAGCAATTTTTCTTGATAAAATTTAATTTTATTAATTTACAAGCTTATGTTAGGAGTTTACACATGCTTTATATAACATGCTTTACTCGTTACTGAATTTTTTAAAATTATATGAAAAAGCAGAATAAAAATGTAATGTACAAATATTTTCTTTTGTTTTCGTTATAAATAATTACAGCGATGCTTCAAAAGTCCAGATTCGGCCGCCTAAAAAATAGATAGTAACCTTTTGAATGTAATTTCTTGTTGTTCTTTCGGCCTTGCTTTGTTTATGTTCTAATAAACATTTAGAATTTGTAATTTTTTAATTTTGAAATTATGATTAGTGTACTTTATATAGTATACTTTATAGTTCTGTAAATTATATTTTGAATCTGTAAGTATTGCTGTGAAATACTGGCTTGAACTTAGATCATCCAAATTTGAATTGCTGTGTATTTGGAGTTTACAGTACTTGTTTGTTTGTTTAAGTTACGACAACGCAATACTTAGGCGATCTGCCTAAGGGTATGTATAGAAAAAGTATAGAAAGCTTACGGGCCAGAAATCCAATTAGCTATATACGAACTTCCGGTCCGAACCGGAAGTTACGTTATTTCAATTTAAAAATTTTCTCATGAACGAAGTTAGATGATTCCATTGNTTTTATTTTATAAATGATTTGTGTGAAGTCTTAAATAAAACAGTTTATTTAATTATAAAATTCGCTAGATATCTAGAATTACATTTTATTCTATATATCTGTCTGTCTGTCTGCCTGTCTTTCCTTAATATCGAGAACGGAGTTAATGAAAGTCTAAATGAGAAATGGGGGAAAACTTAAGAACAGGAGCCCGGATTAACTATATAAGAACTTCCGGTCTAGAGCGGAAGTCACATGATTTCAATTCTATTGCCGACTCTATTGTTAATGGAAAAATATGGTGTACAGGGGCAAAGGACTACTAATGTGAAGGTGGAGAGCATTGCAGTCCAGCATTATGACGATGTAACAATAAATAATTGCTCGTTACATTATATATATTTTTATCTTTAATCACTATTTCCTTTCATTAATAATTTAAAAAGTAGGCTATTTTCTTCTAATATTACCATTAGATTAAGGTAAATGTCTCAGTAATTTCCAACGTCCAAAAATAGTTGAGTTTACCAATTTTAAAACGAAAAGAAGACTTTATAAATTTACGCAATATATTTTTTTTAAATTTCCCAAATTTTTCATGGGAAGCATTTGAAAATCAAATATTAATATTTAAATATTTTATAATTTATTATTGTTTTACCAAATACCAGATGGCGGCACACGTATTTTCTTAAAACCCAGATTTATTTTCGTTTTATAGAGGATCCATTTTAAACAGGTTTTAGTGTATAATGTAAATTAGTAAAAATTACACTAAAATTTGTTTTTCCTAATTTATATGCTTTTTATTAACTCAGGTATGTCTGTCTTAAAACACACATCAATGTACACATGCATATAATCATACATTTACATACACCTACATACGTATATTGGCGTTCTACCTAATTGAGAAAACACCAAAAGTGCTTCTCAATCCCCAAAAGGTTGAGCAATTTTCTTTTGTATATATGGATGTTAGTAAGTGTGAGGGGAGACACGATTTTGTTTACCTACTTTGAAGCTTAATAATTTCTGTGCCTTTTGTTGAAAGTTTCTGAAATTTTGCAGGGAGAATTAGGGGAATTGAAGTCATTAAATTTTGTGGTAAAGGTCGAGGGGATGGAGAGTTAGAAGCGGTCACGTGTCATATATCGAGTGGAGTCGAAATTACAAGTAACAGACAATTTCTAAACTTTCGATAATGCAAAGAAATCTGAGAAACTTTACTTCCTTAAAAATTCACTAAATACTACCTTAAATAAGGAAGCGTTTTAATAATTATATGATGATAAAACTGACTCCATCATGGGAATATCGTTTGAAAGATCTTACTCTTTTAAAATACGATATATACTGATTTCATACAATAAATTCTTTTTCTTACGGCATATTTTACTCGTCTTCTGCAAGTATAATCAACCATCAATTCAATAGAACTTAAGTATTCACTCCTGTATATTGGACATAAGTTTGACAAACATCAGTTTTTTATGCTTCATACAATTCTCACTAAATGAAAATTCCAGTAAATCCTATCGAAATTATTCCATTATTGATTAATGGTTTCTGACATCCTTCACTTTAAAAATTGTTTTTTTAAATAATTTATCAATTACTATGTTGGCTCGCGATTTTAATGCATGCAATGATTTATATACTAACACTTAAGCATCATAGAAAGATCATTCTAAATATCGAAAGCTTCTCTATCATATCTATACTCATTTAATCAACAAAGTATATTGCGGAAAAAAATAGCCATAAATGTGAAAAAAATTTATTTATATCGTTCTTGCATAGAGCAAAATAGAGTAAAGAACTTAAACATTTTTTCTGCATATTTAAAACATTACGCATTTAATTTTCTAACCCACAAATTTAACTTTTCTAGCTTTTATGGCTGCAAAGATTTTCTTAGTTATATTTATATCAATCTTTTCTGCAATGTCGCTTTCTATAAAAAGAATTGTCATGTCTGTCAAACGCTTTTTTGTCATATTTGCTCTCAGGTGAACTTCAGACAAGATTCCGCTGATACAATAGAAAGAGGTAGCAAAATTCTTATAGCTATAAGTACTTGTAATTTGGGGAAAACTTTCATATATTTTTGTCAGATAATAAAAGAGACTTGGCTGGAACAGAAAGCCTGGTCTTATCTTGTAATTCAGACGATTTGATATCTTATTGAACAGTAAAAATTTCAACTGTCAAAGTATTTTTCAAATCTGAGCATTCCTGTATCTTATTAGTATCAGAATAATCGAAGATACTTCATAAAAATCTAGGTGTTTGATAGTAGATTGCAATGTATCAAATCAAGTTTTACGCGAAAAAAATTATATTTTTAAAAATTACAATATTATTTTGATTATTTTAGTGTAATCTTCGTGCATAGTCCTGCCGCGAGTTGCTAAGTGTATGGAAAATGTATGAACTTAGATCAACGAGTAGAATATCTAGCAAATTTACTATATGATTATATAGAAAACATTGTGTTAAAAGTAATATATTTAAATTATAATATTTAATTACGTGCATTAATTAAAACTAAAAAGATAAACACTGTTCGTGGTACTGGAATTGAACTAATCAATTTTCTCGAATTCATCTGAGTAAATTAATATAGATTTAAATTAAGGAGTAATTAGAATTTTCAAGTAAAAATTTCGATTAATTTCTATTCATTTTATCGTTACAGTATTAACTTTTAAAAAATTTTTACTAATTTTATTCAATGTATACAAGAGATTGATTGTATTTTAATTTGTAATTAGTGTTATATCTTTTTATTTTATAAATGATTTGTGTGAAGTCTTAAATAAAACAGTTTATTTAATTATAAAATTCGCTAGATATCTAGAATTACATTTTATTCTATATATCTGTCTGTCTGTCTGCCTGTCTTTCCTTAATATCGAGAACGGAGTTAATGAAAGTCTAAATGAGAAATGGGGGAAAACTTAAGAACAGGAGACCCGGATTAACTATATAAGAACTTCCGGTCTAGAGCGGAAGTCACATGATTTCAATTCTATTGCCGACTCTATTGTTAATGGAAAAATATGGTGTACAGGGGCAAAGGACTACTAATGTGAAGGTGGAGAGCATTGCAGTCCAGCATTATGACGATGTAACAATAAATAATTGCTCGTTACATTATATATATTTTTATCTTTAATCACTATTTCCTTTCATTAATAATTTAAAAAGTAGGCTATTTTCTTCTAATATTACCATTAGATTAAGGTAAATGTCTCAGTAATTTCCAACGTCCAAAAATAGTTGAGTTTACCAATTTTAAAACGAAAAGAAGACTTTATAAATTTACACAATATC
This sequence comes from Centruroides sculpturatus, assembly GCF_000671375.1. Lineage (NCBI taxonomy): Eukaryota > Metazoa > Arthropoda > Arachnida > Scorpiones > Buthidae > Centruroides > Centruroides sculpturatus. The sequence continues at coordinate 250,465 of NW_019385130.1, read as the reverse complement.
TTAAAAATATTTTTTAAAGTGAAATGTTAAACAGATTTATTTTTTAAATCTATAAACTAAACAATAAACTTTGTCATAGGAATAAATCCATTTTTGAAAACAAAAATGTATTTATTGTCATTTATTTGATATATTACGTGTAGAAAATATGTCGATTTTCTATATTATTCACTCATAATCTCAATTTTATATTTCTACTTTATTTTATTCCATATATAAAATTACTGTAGTTATGCATAATTTTATTTTCCTGGCAACAGAGGGAAAATATTCCGGTTAGTCAAAAATTGACCCTTAAGATTTTTTACATTTATGGACTCAGTGGACCTTAAAACGTCGAGAAATGAAAAAAAAAAATTGGTGTTTTTGGTTTCTTGTATTTATGGATGTTAGTGTGTATGAAAGTATCATTTTGTTCACCTCATTTCAAGCTTAATAACTGCTCTCCCTTTTGTCAAAAATTTCTGAAATTTTGCAGGGAGATTCTTATATTGGAGACATTTATGCTATTAAATTTCGGCTATTAAAGATTAAGAAGATAGAAAAATAGACCGGGATATATGTGACATATCTCGAGTGAGGACTTAATGAGATTTTACTCCTTATTAGCATTTACAATTTTTATAAAACTGGTCTCTATCCTCGAAATTAAGCTTTTTGCCACTTTATAATAATTAATAATCTAAAAAGTTTATTTTTTTTGCCGGAAAAGTTACTCAACTGATCGCTAGATTATATATATATATATATATTATTGTGTCAGGAGTGAAAATGTGAAAAATATTTTGCTTATAATAAATGAAAATGGAATGAAGATAATATATATTTATTTATAATTTAAAATGTTAATTGTTAATATAAGTGCAGATTTTAAATTTAAGTAAGGTTGTGAGATAAATGTTAAAAATTATAATATAAATATTCGAAAAATATGAATGGGTTAACGAATTTTTTATATTAAAATACAAGGATTTATCGTAATATTTAAGAATAATATTAAAAGTTTTAATGAGATTTTAAAATCTCATTAAAACTCATTAAAATACACTTATATGTAAATAAGAAAAAAAATTAATGAATTAATTCAAAAATAGGAAACATTTTAAGTACATCAATTGAAAATTAACACAGTAAAACGAAAAAAAATCTATTTCTTAATTTCTTTAATTAACTTTTTAATTATTTAATAAAATAAGTTTCGTATAAATACTTTTTAAAGCAAGACTTTGTTAAAGTTGTAAGTTTTAATTAATTCTGTGTTATGTTTTAAGCGCTTATAAACTACAAATGGATACACTTGCTAATTAATATTTCGTGTTTCTAAATGTTATTATATATTAAATACAAGCTTATAATATAATTTACACATTATAATAGGTTTTATTAGAAATTAATGTAATTTGAATGAATGGAGAAGAATTAAAGATTAATTAAATTAATATTACTGATACACGAAACTATCGATTAAATCCATATTCTTAATTGGGAAAATTTAATTTAAATAATGAATATATTTTTATAGTTGATTAATATTATAATATAATTGATTTACTAGCGGAGTTGCTTACTTTTTAGGGTGTGGAGAATTGGTTAGGTTGAGAGAGGTTAATAAAAACACTGGTCTAAGTAACTTAAATGTAATTTATTGACTCGAGGATTTACAATATGAAACTGCAAAACACCAAAAAAATTTCTCAGTCTAAAGTTAAGATGGGGTGTAGGGGTGTTTTGAGGGTGAGACTTCGAAGATTATTCATGCTAAATTTAGTGCAAATATGTTAAACGATATAGCATCTTTTACCTAATAAACGTACATAATAAGTTAAGAGGAGTGAACTTTAGGGTAGGGACCCCACAGCATTTAATACAGGGTGTCACGGAATATTCATGCCAAATTTGATGCGGATACGTTGAATGGTATAAGACCCTTTACCTAACAAACATATACGTACATATTTTGACTTATATAAATATATTTCTTCGTGTTTTATAGTAGAAATAATTATAAACTTACTTAAATTCTTAATAAGAAATTTAGACAGCTTGAAACTTCATAAAATATTCGGCTGTATTGCAAACACTAGAAATAGCAATACATGTATTAAGAAGATTCTACTTGTGTGTAAGCGGCTTAAGTGCTTATAAATTAATCTTGAATAGTGATTATTGGCTTCCGGATTACAGATTTTTTTTTCATGATGTTTCTCGTGTTGTAGTGAAAGTTGACATCTTTATCTAATTCCTGTAAACATTAATATATTTTATATATTAGGCTAAATATTTTATAGGGTATAGAATATTTAAAATAAAAATAATGAAATTTATAATCTTTTAATTACTATTATATGATTTAATGCAACACTTCTTTACACTGAACGGTAATTACAATGCGTAGAAAAGTGCTAAATGATGTAAATAATTACTCATACAAGAATACTCTGTTAGTAAACAAGATTTTGATAAATTAATTAAGGTAATATTCCTAGTATAATATCAGTTAATTTTGTTATACAGTAGAACCTCGATTATCCGCCCTAATTGGGGACTGGGGTTGGTCGGATAATTGAAAAGTCGGATAACCGAAAAGTATGAAAAAATCCATTATTAGTGTAGTATATTATTATATCCCATGTAATTAGTATATTAGTATATCGCTATTAACCTATTTTGCGTTGAATTTTCATCGATGTTAAGCCTAACAAAAATTTTTTAAAATAATAATCGTCGCTATTGTA
>NW_019385130.1:244523-246777 GCF_000671375.1 Centruroides sculpturatus | reverse complement strand
TTTAAACGAATCCCACTACCATATGATACCAACGTGTTCGTAAGACTTCAATCTACACACTGTCTACGTTGCCTACAACGCCCGCTGTGCATTACTTTTGGGATAACCCTCGTAATTAATAGAACTTAAATGGAATTTTTTACATAGACTTATAACGGGAATCCGAAATTCGACGTATTGTCGTTATTGTTTTTTGAGAAGAATTTCTGTGAAAAGTATAATACGTTAAAATATGCTGGGTCAAATTTTCAAGAAAAATAGGAAAAACAATTTGGCAAGAACTTGGCCGTATTTCGAATGTTGGGTAGACGATCTTTGACTTATCCACAAGCTATAACAATGCGACAATAGAATCATGGGCGTAGCCAGAGTTTTGTTATGGGGGGGCCTAGTGGAGGCCAACCTGACACAAAATTGAATTATTTCAAATTATTGTTCATTATTGGGCACCGAGCAAGCCGTTCACCTTTTTTTAGTATTCAAAACTTTTATTTTAGCTTTAGGTTTTTACAAATCGACTCAACACTTTTTCGGCTGTGATTTCCTGGGGAGGGCACCAGGTTCCCTGGGAGGGGCCGTGCCCACCCAGGCTCCCCCTCGCTACGCCCATGTACAGGAGGTCAGCATAAAACATTTTCCCATATTTATGAGTGCTTTTTCTCTTCATTTTTGACTCTTTCTGTCTTTTAGGCGCTAAGATGACCATTTTTCCACATTTGTCATGGGTTCGACCAGACTCATAATGGGCTAGTTTAGTAACGAGGACAGTCCATTCCCTAAAAAATTCCTGGAACGTTGCTCGTTCTATTTTCGGACCCCAAAGTGGTAGGCTGATACTTAACCTTCTCGACCATTCGGTCATCTTATTGGACCTCAAAAACGTTTTTTACAAATTAAAAATACTATTACTTGTAAAAAATATAATACAGTCAATCGTCGTTCTAATATGTTAAGGGCCTACAAGATACACGAAACTATCGATTAAATCCATATTCTTAATTGGGAAAATTTAATTTAAATAATGAATATATTTTTATAGTTGATTAATATTATAATATAATTGATTTACTAGCGGAGTTGCTTACTTTTTAGGGTGTGGAGAATTGGTTAGGTTGAGAGAGGTTAATAAAAACACTGGTCTAAGTAACTTAAATGTAATTTATTGACTCGAGGATTTACAATATGAAACTGCAAAACACCAAAAAAATTTCTCAGTCTAAAGTTAAGATGGGGTGTAGGGGTGTTTTGAGGGTGAGACTTCGAAGATTATTCATGCTAAATTTAGTGCAAATATGTTAAACGATATAGCATCTTTTACCTAATAAACGTACATAATAAGTTAAGAGGAGTGAACTTTAGGGTAGGGACCCCACAGCATTTAATACAGGGTGTCACGGAATATTCATGCCAAATTTGATGCGGATACGTTGAATGGTATAAGACCCTTTACCTAACAAACATATATACATACATATTTTGACTTATATAAATATATTTCTTCGTGTTTTATAGTAGAAATAATTATAAACTTACTTAAATTCTTAATAAGAAATTTAGACAGCTTGAAACTTCATAAAATATTCGGCTGTATTGCAAACACTAGAAATAGCAATACATGTATTAAGAAGATTCTACTTGTGTGTAAGCGGCTTAAGTGCTTATAAATTAATCTTGAATAGTGATTATTGGCTTCCGGATTACAGATTTTTTTTTCATGATGTTTCTCGTGTTGTAGTGAAAGTTGACATCTTTATCTAATTCCTGTAAACATTAATATATTTTATATATTAGGCTAAATATTTTATAGGGTATAGAATATTTAAAATAAAAATAATGAAATTTATAATCTTTTAATTACTATTATATGATTTAATGCAACACTTCTTTACACTGAACGGTAATTACAATGCGTAGAAAAGTGCTAAATGATGTAAATAATTACTCATACAAGAATACTCTGTTAGTAAACAAGATTTTGATAAATTAATTAAGGTAATATTCCTAGTATAATATCAGTTAATTTTGTTATACAGTAGAACCTCGATTATCCGCCCTAATTGGGGACTGGGGTTGGTCGGATAATTGAAAAGTCGGATAACCGAAAAGTATGAAAAAATCCATTATTAGTGTAGTATATTATTATATCCCATGTAATTAGTATATTAGTATATCGCTATTAACCTATTTTGCGTTGAATTTTCATCGATGTTAAGCCTAACAAAAATTTTTTAAAATAATAATCGTCGCTATTGTA
>NW_019385130.1:184890-242278 GCF_000671375.1 Centruroides sculpturatus | reverse complement strand
GCTATTGTATCGTTAAAAATTAGAAAATTAAGCTTCGTTTAAATACTGGCTCCCTTTCATGGTCGAATGAGTGTTGCCAGCTAAAACACGTAAAAATAATATTAAAGTAGCCAAGACATAGCCAAATATTGTAGCGCCACATCACTAGCGGACATTTGAAATTTGCCGACTAGGACGGTCGGTTAACCGAGGGGTCGGTTGATCGGGGGGGCGGATAATCGAGGTTCTACTGTATTTAAAATATATTATAGGTTTTAAAGATTTAGATTAAGTGGTTGAATTTTTATAATTTGTGACAGGTTTATCATCAACAATTGCTTTGTGCCTTAAGCTTGTCTATATATTCTGTGCTTAATAAAATACAGTAAAACCTGTCTGAAACGGACTCTTACAAAATGAAGACCTGTTTAAAATAAATCTCGAAAGGGAACGATTCTGTGTACACATCGAAAACACGAGTACTTTCTGAACTTTATTATATAAAGAATATATATACGAAAATTAATAAACAAAAAATTTATTTAATTTAAATAGTAAACCGACTTCTGGACCACTCTGTAGTTCAGAAATATACAGGAGCATGGGCGTAGCCAGAGTTTTGTTATGGGGGGCCTAGTGGAGGCCAACCTGACACAAAATTGAATTATTTCAAATTATCGTTCATTATTGGGCATCGAGCAAACCGTTCACCTTTTTTTAGTATTCAAAACTTTTATTTTAGCTTTAGGTTTTTACAAATCGACTCAACACTTTTTCGGCTGTGATTTCCTGGGGAGGACACTAGGTTCCCTGGGAGGGGCCGTGCCCACCCAGGCTCCCCCCTCGCTACGCCCATGTACAGGAGGTCAGCATAAAACATTTTCCCATATTTATGAGTGCTTTTTCTCTTCATTTTTGACTCTTTCTGTCTTTTAGGCGCTAAGATGACCATTTTTCCACATTTGTCATGGGTTCGACCAGACTCATAATGGGCTAGTTTAGTAACGAGGACAGTCCATTCCCTAAAAAATTCCTGGAACGTTGCTCGTTCTATTTTCGGACCCCAAAGTGGTAGGCTGATACTTAACCTTCTCTACCATTCGGTCGTCTTATTGGACCTCAAAAACGTTTTTTACAAATTAAAAATACTATTACTTGTAAAAAATATAATACAGTCAATCGTCGTTCTAATATGTTAAGGGCCTACAAAAATAATAATAAAATAAATGCATCAGTGTATCGAGATCAGGAAGGTCGTAATTAAAAATTAATATTTCATATATTAATTTCTGTGAATAATCTATATTTAAATTACAGTATTAATTAATATTATTAAAATTTATTCATGCTTTCTACATTAAAAAAAATATATCCTAGTTTTTATTTTTACTATTAAATTACTATTTATTTTTTAATGAATAAATTTTCTCTTCGATAAATTTCTTAAACTAATTTTATTTTTATATCGATTTAATTAAATAAATTTCATATTAAATTAATTATTATTTTAGATAATTTGATTAATTCATTCTGCAAAAAAGTAAACAAATCGCTAGTAAAATACAGCAAATCTCATTAATTATTGCCAAGGTTGTCAAATTCGTTAGGAAAAATTAAAATAAATAACTTACATACATAATTTTATTTATTTATTTTTAGAATAAATAAAATTTAAATAAATAAACTCGAAAATAAAGTTTATTTCTATCATTAAAATAATTTAGAAATTAATAATTGACATATTAACTCGGCATATTATAAGAATTTTTGTAAATCGAATAGTAATTAACATATTCATTTTTAGTTATCATACAGGGTGGTCCAAAAGTCAGTTTACCATTTAAAGACTAAATCGGTATATATATATTTTTTCAATAATTGCTCTTATTCAATATATAAATACAGTACAATGTTATACACATTTTAATACATTACTGATCTTTTTACAAATACTACGAAATTACTTTCAAAAACTACGGTTATCAAACTTTTGGGTCAATCTTTATCTCTTTTATAATCGAAATGACACTGTTATGCTGTGAAATTATATGCGAATTTGAAATAATAAAGGTGTTTAAATATGATGTAATACACCGATTACTCTAATATTCGATTCAGATGAAAATTACACAAGAAAATTAATTCATCTTTGTTATCGTACGTGTAAAATATAATAAACGAACAATTATTTATTGTGACATCGTCACAATGCAATTTTTAATCATATTTTTAATTTAATTTATTAAAAATATATGCGCTTCATATCAAATTAGTAGTCTTGCTTCTCTACATCATACTTTCCTGCTAGCAATAGAGTCGTGCATCTATCTAACTCCTTTCAGGGAAACATTTTTGAATTAAAATAACGTGACTTTCGGTGCAAATCGGAAGTTCATATATAGTTAATCGGGTCTTCTGTCTCTTATTTTTCCATATATCTTCTCAATTTTCATGTATCTAACTCTGTTCTCGAGATTAAGAAAGGACAGACAAGCAGACGGACGGACGATATTGGGAATTTATGTCTACAGTTTTTTTCAAATTGCAGCCCAATAAATAAATTAACGGTGCTAAAGTAAATTATCATTAGGACTATATACTTGTATGATACAAGTATATAGTCCTAATGATAAATATATACACAGAAAGCGTCAAAATCCTCCCAAAGTTCGTACGTACTACAGAAAAATAGAAAAAAACTATTCGATATGCAAAAGTAAAAGGAAAAGGAAATAATTCAGCTGTAAGATTATTGCAATATTCACATAATAGCAACAAATTAAAATCTTTCTCATATTTTACAAATATGTATGGTGTATAAATACTGCTTGTTGCATTGTGAGGATTTTGACGCATAAATTAATTTGTTATAATATCAACGTCAAACAGTGTAATTTCGTGCATATTAACGAGATATTAGCGTATAAATATGCCAATGAGCTGCTGCTTGATATGCGTCATGAAGTTTTCCAGAAAGAAGCTCAGTATTGTAGACTTGCCGAAGAAAAGTTTTTCTGTTGAGAAAACAACATTAGAAGTTGGTGTTGAACGTTCGAGTGTATCCAGAATAAAAAATAGTGAGCTATCATATACGAAAATTTAAGAGCTGGCATCAAGAAAACGTTCGATAATGAGTGGATTTTATGATACAGCATCATAAGTAAAAAGGAAATTGAAACGTGGCTTAGGAATAGAAGTGAGTACTTCAACTATCCGCACATGCCCAATTTGAAAGCCCAAGAAGTCTAAATTTACCAAATTACATAAATAGAAACGTCTTAATTTTTCTAAAAGTTATAAAGAAGATTGGAAGAGGCGTGTATGGTCAGATGAATCCAAAATTAATAATGGAGTACAGATGGACGAAAATGGGTATGTACTACATCGGTAGTTTATGAGCGAGAAGTATCAACAACATTGAAATTTGGTGGTGGTAGTCTTATGGTCTGGGGCTATATTTCCTATTTTGGTCTTGGAATACTGTTTTATACCTAATAGAATGAATAGCGTTATTTACACTGAGATAGTTGACAATTATTTGTTACAATCTGTTGATTATTACTACATTGATAGGAGCTCTTTCATTTATCAGCATGATAATGATCCAAAACACACATACAGGGCAATGTCGTGGCTTCGAGATCAAAATATTAGACTGCTTGAGTGGCCGCCTCAATCGCCCGATCTCGACCCGATTCAACACACATGGTCCCTTCTTAAACGTCGTTTGTTTGACTATGCAGCTCCTCCCGAAAGCGTCCATCAATTATGGGAACGTGTTGACACTTACTGTATATATATTTTTATTATAATCAGAAGAGTAACGAGAGAGGTGTAGAGAAGGACTCTAAATGAGAAAGTGCTCTAAGAACTGTTAATACATAGTAAGTAATTAAAAAATTACTAAATATTAAACTAACATTATTATTAAAAATTACTAAAAACACTTAATATTTTTGATTCCTCATCAGTACATCACGTATCATCCATTATTGTAGAGCCTATATTATAGCTCGCAGGCTGTTTTAAATCTATGCTACACTTCAGTTTAGGTAAATGAAAGAGACGAATTTACCCAAAATACTCGATTTAGATTAAATTATAAAGGTACATTTATTAATTTGGTTTATTTTTAATGGTAAAAAATGTAAATATCATCTTTTTATGTTTCTGCTCTAATGTGATTTCATATTTGCTATAAAAGACGTAATAAGAAATGCATTTTCTTACAAAACGAAAATATTTTCCAGTGAAATCCACTATAATAATGCAGATAATGGAACTTTGTGTTTGTTTTCAAAATAGTAAATTCAAACATGAAATCGATATCGTAACTTAATACAAACAAGAAGAAATTACATATATGTGGTTTTGAAAATTATCCAAGCATTCAGTTGTAAGTAACAAAATAATAGTTTGTTTTCAAAAATAATTCAAATAAACTTATCCATGCGCATATAAAAAGTAATTGCTGTTTATCTTACCCTTAGTTTTACAAAATAAATATTCACTAAACCGTTTTATTTACATTTAAAAATTTAACGTAATTAAAAACTTATATTTTAAAATGAATATGTCTTTTATATTCTAGAAGGTGTTTAGACTATATAGTTGAATGTGCATACCTTACTTAAACGTATGCTAATCTCTCAAATATATGCATCTCTGATTAGATTAGAGTTTAGTATACATTTAATGTAAGATAATTAGAGAGAAATATCCTTAAAAGTAAGTAGATAAAAGGAATTTTTAAATTGTATTTGATTATTTTCACTCTTTAAAGACTTTTTAAGTTAAATTCACTAATTTATTTATAATGTCTTACGCCAAAGATGTCGTTAAATATGACAACAATTTGTCGTAAATGTAATTTATTAATAATTTATTACTAGCATTACCATTAAATTACTAGCATTTGGAGTATATAAATTCAACGTGTATGTCTGTTCAATAAGAAGTTAATCTAGAAATTTAATTTGTAGACTTTTGTATGTACTTAAAGACCTATGTACTTCTTTTATTTCTCTATAAGTTTAATTCTTCGGATATGGCAAGCTGATAAAGACAAAAAAAAAAAAACCATTACATTTAATGTCGAGAATAGCATAATAACCTATCATGTGAAACAATAGAAATCCATAAATATACAGAACAACCATTCTTGTTGTTGTAAACTTAAAAATTCTATCAAATCTTATTGGTTAAACCATAATATAAATACAAGATTAAGTCAAAAGATTAAAAAGTTGTTGCTCAGAATTGGATAAAGTCCGTCGAAAAGTTGAAAAATAGAAAACGAAATGAAGAGATTTTAATGTTACCTTCAAGAAAATCAACAGCATTATATTTTAAAATATAGAAGTTTTCTTCCTTTATTATAATATGTGATACTGTAGAACATCTGGTTTGATTGATTTCAGTAGTAATATTTACAGTAGTAACAGATAAAATATCTATTATATAAAATGTAGAAGAGATTCTTATTGTTGGAGTAACTTTTCTATTAAGAGAANAATATAGAAGTTTTCTTCCTTTATTATAATATGTGATACTGTAGAACATCTGGTTTGATTGATTTCAGTAGTAATATTTACAGTAGTAACAGATAAAATATCTATTATATAAAATGTAGAAGAGATTCTTATTGTTGGAGTAACTTTTCTATTAAGAGAAGAATGGAGTTAACATTAAATATTTACCCCAATTCTTTCACATTTCCTCTTTACCAAATTTATTAACAATTTTAACTTTCATATTACTAACTTGTCGGAAATGATGATCATAAATCATAAAAGAAAACTTTACTTTTATTTATTTTAAAAATACAAATAAAACACTCTATATAATATAAATATTTGACTACCTACTTGGAATAGTTCGAAGCTTTATTACTACATATCGTGTTGCTTACTTAAGATCATCACTACAGAATTATAGAGTTTCTTTAATGTCGGAGGAATTATAGAAAAATAGAATGCTCGTGGCTTAAAAAAAACACTTANATATAAATATTTGACTACCTACTTGGAATAGTTCGAAGCTTTATTACTACATATCGTGTTGCTTACTTAAGATCATCACTACAGAATTATAGAGTTTCTTTAATGTCGGAGGAATTATAGAAAAATAGAATGCTCGTGGCTTAAAAAAAACACTTAAACAGATTGATTTTAGCAAAATCCTTCTCTACAATTAATTATGTTTCATCAAATATGGGACATTTAATCAATGTCGACATTGATTTTCTTAGTCTATAATGTTAAATATTTAGCTGAATATGTGAAATTGAGCAAACAATTTATTGATTTTATTTATTTAAATTTAATTAAAATGATTTTTTATTTATTAGTCTAGGAAATTTTTGATTAAATTTATGCCAAAGGCATATACAGTAGCTCTTACAGTATGCTACAAACTTCCTATATTGTAAATATACAATATAATTTCAAAATTTTTTAAAAAATGCTAATTGTTTTAAGATTATAAGAGATTCATTACATTCTCAAAGAAGACATTATTTATTATAAATTAAATTAGAATTATTTAAGTACAATTTGAATCAGAGACGTATCATCGACAACGGAGCATTATAGCTTCATTGAAATTGAATTAGGGGACCCCATGTACAGTATTGATTCAGAAAAACCTTATTAATTACACAAAACACTTAAATATACTGTAATTTTACAGGAATACAAATTGCCGAACCGTTATACAATATTCTTATCTACCTTGCTAACTATTGAAAGAAAATACCAATATCAAATATCAATAATATTCGAATTTCCTTGAAAAAATGAAGTATTTCCAGAACTTTGAATCTACAGCGGATTCCTGCGAAGAGAATTTAACATTACCTAACATTAAATATAACCTAATTATCAATAACTGTAATATGACCTACAATATTATATTATAGAAGTTCTTAGATATTGAAATATCAGTTTTCAATTCCTAAAAATTTAAAATAATATTGTTGGGTAACGTTTACATTTATTTGTGGTCTCAAGGAAAAAATTAAATCCAATTGTAAAAAGCATTCTGGTGCAATTAGTAATTAATTACAATTCCAAAATCGACTTCTTTCTACAATTTTTGATGCATTTTTCATAATTAATTTTGGCTTATTCTTTTAAAATAAAGACAATTTAATTTGAAGATTACTGTTTTCATACTTTCACTCTTTTTTTTTATTATAATTTTACATCTTACAACTTATTACAATTTCTTAAAATTATAGTCTTATTTCAATCATGTCAATCTTCTACAATATTAAGGTAATGTATAATTTTAATGGCGAAAACAGGCTATGAAAATAAATAAGATAAGTATTTACCAAACGAAATTTATATTACGTAGATTAATTGCAATGTAAATGGATTGTAGAAGATTAAATTACCTACGAATTTTCAGCATTATAAATTTTTAATGAACATCGTAACATTATTCACTTTCATATTAATACCAGGGGGGTCTAACATTTCGCGATGCAACTTCCTCTTATAATCTGTTCTGTTTATAATCCTGTTATATATATTTAAATAATTCTGTGGATTGTAAGAATAAAGGCCAATTTCATGACCTTTGATATTGGTCCTTATTCTTCCAAGCTACAGAATTAAAAATTTAATAAAGAATAATGAATGGTAATGTAAGTCTATTTTCATGTTTACTTCTACTCAAGCACTTTATGTTAATGAAGGCAAAGTAAATTTATGCTGTAGTGGAGTGTAATATTATTTATTTTAAATATCATTATAATCATTAATCAAACTTAACTTTAAATCTAATTAATAATCAGAAATAATATTTACAATTAATTATTCAAAATGTATATGTGCAATTTATCATCGAAGAAGAAAAATTTTTTAGAATTAATATAAAAACTGTCAAAAGAGTGATATTAAAACTTGATAAAAATGATAAAGTAAATTGATGTCACTATATATTTTATAATGTAAATAAATAAAATTTAAATACTGTATTTTAAAGTTAATTTTATATATATATAAGATGTTATTTTAAAGTGAGGATAAATTCTTTGTGCATCACACTTAATCTTATTGTCAACTGGTTTGATGTTGATCTATTGGGAATTTGTCTGTTTGGATCTTATTATTTACTCTTTATTTACGAATACACTCAAGGTTAGAACATAATAAAATTACATCAAACTAACCAACATTTCGCTAAATATCATTGTAACTCTCATTTAGAAATTGTTTTGAAAAGAATTTATAAAATTCTATTTTCCCGAATGTATACATACAAATGGAATAAACCTTTTAAAATTAAATTTGATATATATTTAAATAAGAAAAAATAAAATATGATATAAAATACTATGTAATAGAACTGATAATAGTGATAATCATACATTCCAGATAATGTTTCATTGCGTAAATCATATGAAATCTTCTGAGAAATTTAAGCTATATTTAACAGAATATATTTCTTCAAATACTACTTACATATGTAATTTAAGTCATTTAACATATATATTTTCAGGCAGAATTCAGAAACAATATGTTGTTCATTATAACGTGTTCTTTATTCTTTCTCACGTTATCACAGTGCTCACTTCTTAAAATTCATTTCCCACGTTTGAACGAAGGTTTTCCACGTCTTCGTATGGATGGAAACTTTCCTTCTTTAACAGAATGTACATTATGTCTATGGATAAAACCTCATTCATTTCAGAAAGAATATTCTATGCTTTTCTCTTATGCTAAACGTTTTCAAAACGAATTTGCTGGATGCATTTCTAACATAAGTGGAAGTCTAAAGGTAGGAATCGATGTTATGAACGAATTCATTGAATTCGAATGCCCGAATATAAAATGGGAAGTTGGAGAGTGGTATCATATATGTGCCTCTTGGTTTAGCACAAACGGACATTTGAAAGTATATACTAACGGAGAACAATGTTTCACTACTTCTCATAGCGAAGGTATCATAGGTAAAGGTGGTTACATCCACGGTGGAGGCATATTTGTGTTGGGACAAGACCAAGATGCTCTTGATGGCGGCTATGATGCTAATCAATCATGGCACGGTGATATAGTAGATTTACATATATGGGATGAAGTACTGACTGAAGAACAGATCGTAAAAGCTGGTTTATGTGATCATAAGCATAAAGAAGGAAATGTTATTGCTGGAATGAAGACTCCGATGAGTGCTTTAGACGTAGTAATATCACAAACTGAATTGTGCGAAACTTGATAACAATGAACGTAATAATTTACAAATTGTTCTATTTGCTGAGAAAATTCTAAAATTAATACATTTTTTTTACAAAATACTTTTATTTTATTAAATAATATAAAATATATGTAAAATTATGGTTAATACTATATTTTAAAATATATTATTAATAATATGAATTGATGTATATTTTGATGAATGTTACGAAAATAAAAAAAATTCATATCAATTTGTTTTTTATTTTACATTAATTCTTTTCGTAACAATGTAAAGACTTGGATTTGATTAGATTGGATTAAGGGCAACGCGAGATATGAGCAATCTGCCAAGAGGGATTCCTCCGGGAGGACTTCTTTTGAGAAACTAGAAGTAGCGCGTTATAATGTCATGGAAACCAGAAAAATTTGAATTAGGGGCCCCACGTACAATGTTAACTTCAGACATTTTTGGGGATAATCTCCGGTATCCTCGTTTTTAACGAGATCTCTGGAGGGTCTGCGCTGCGCCTGCACCACACAAACAATCTACGGTCCACCAAATTTAAATTTCGATATTCTTGCTACAATAATGAGTTTATAAAAGATTGGTGTGGATCCCAAGGCAATTGCCTTTTTTGTCCAAGGACAACGCCTCACTGGAAACTAGAATTTATTTATGTGTTAGACATGTGAAGAAAATCCATAAAACGTTACCTGGCTAGCCCATCCCAACCGGTGAGGCTCGAACTCGGAACGGACTATTAGTGTTTATTGCCGTTGATGGAAACTCTTAAAAAGTTCCGGTCATTTATCTTAATACATAAGAAATGGAAAATGAATGATTTGTAACAGTATATTTGAGGTCTACATAAATGTGACACCTTGAAAATAATGTTTTGTTGGTCTCCCCTTTGATAGGAGCTGTTTATACCAGAATATGCCAAAGCAACCAATTGTATAATTTTTCAAAAGTACAATCAGAAAAAATAAAAACGAATTTAATTTATTTCGAAATTCTTTCAAATTAATTAGATTAAGAATTTTCTATTCAATAATTATTTTTATCTTCGTTTTAACGCTTAAATAGCTTTTTCTATTGTATTCCACAAATTCTATTTTATCACTTCTTCATGCTTGATGAATTGTATTCTTTTCTTCTATAATCTGAAGAAATGTATTCAGGTCATTGAATTAATCATGTAATTTTAAAGTATGGAAATATATTGTTTGACTCTTTTTCTTTAATTTATTTTTACATTTCAGTCGTTATAATATTTATATTCAGTGACAATAATTTAATAATTTTTGAATAAATTTATTTGAAATTATATTTTTCTATTTAATAATAGCTAAGAAGTTCGTGAATTTCAGACTTCAGTTGAACTGCTAATCTAATTTTATCGAAAGAATAATTTCTTCTTCTATTTTTTAACATATAAACATCTTTAAAAACTTCTGAATTCTTTGTTGTATCAATCACTTCATGGTACATTTCTTTTATGATCTGTTCATGATACATTTCTCCTGTAATTTGTTTATGATACGGATTCACCATAGAAAGCAATCATTCAAACTGTCAAAATATAACTATTTTATAGAAAAAATTTTATTTTAAACATGAACTTTAAGTAATAAATTAGTTTATTTTTTTAACAGTCAGTAACTTTTATCATTCGAGAAGAAAATAATTCATGTTTTTATTGTTTAGAAAACTTCATTTTTAATTTATTTTTCACAATAACAGAAGGAAATTTTATATTATTTTGCCATATAAAAATAGCATTTAGGGGAGACCGGGGCAACTTCGGCATGCGGGGCAAGTTTGTCAAGCGCTTTTTTTAAAAAACAAATTAAAAGGAGACTTTGGTTATAGGTTAGGCAGTTGAGTTTTATTGGTGGCTTGTTGAGTGTAGTGTTTTTATTGTTCTCCAACAAGCGTAGTTGAATTATCAAGCAAATTTTCATTTTCGTTCAATTCCATATAATATTTTTTTTCCATTTATATTGAATTGGCAGGTTTTGTTATAATTCCATGATAACGAAAGTTACTTTTCCTGTTAGAAGGATGTAACTTCAACTTATTCACGTGGCCAGATCGTGGCTTGGCATTCTGTTCTCAGGGTTGTACTTAATGTTTCGAAATCATGACTAGCGGGGTAAGATCGGCAACATAAAGCCACATTAGAAGCAAAGGATAAAAATCAAACAGATGATAAATGAAAACATGTTTGCATTTGTTATTCATGTATATATGTCTTTGAACTTGCATTTCGTTGTAATAATATTAAATGGGTGTTGGATTTGTATTTCTTTGTTTTAATAGTGAATTCCAACTTATACATTGTTAATAACATAATTTTATATACGTGCCTATCTTGCCCCATTACTGTTGCCCCTATACCAGGGGCAACTTTAATAAAAATAATTAAAATAATTACAACTTTACAAAAAGAGAGAAGTTGCCGATCTTGCCCCTATACCCGGGGCAACTTCGTCAATTTCTCTCTTCTTGTAAAGTTGTAATTATTTTAATTATTTTTATTTCCAAACTGATTTTAACCAGTTCTATAGTAAGGTAACATTCCAATAGACAATATGCAAAGCTTTTTTTTCAGTTTACAGCAGTATTTATTACACAAAATTTAAGTAAAGCTTAACATGCCGATCTTGCCCCGATCTCCCCTATAAAGAATAGATATAAAATTTTTTGTGTTTAACGCAAATTTTCTCTTAGTAAAAGCCAAAATAGCGATAAAATTTAATTACTATAACAAATTTCATTAAAAGATTGAACTTTAGTTAGCTTAATTATTTCTTAATGCTTCAATAATATTATATAATCTAAACTTTGTTTTTATAATAATAAATTAAAAGTTTATTTTCTATAATGTAAAGATAATGGATCATTTATAATGAGATTTAAAAAAAACATATAGTTTTTGCACTGTTAATTAAATTTAGAGATCAAATTTAATCGATAAACCACTTAATAAAATTGTATAATGTAAACTCATACGCTTAGATTCATAATTAAATTCTGCTGTTAGAAAATAATTACATACAAAAAGCTCAATTTTTTTTAATTAATAGATTAAACTTATCAGAAAAATATCATTAAAATTCTCAATTCAATAGCAAATTCTATCTTGAAAAATACTTGGAAGTAGTTTCATTCATAAGAAGAATTTTTATGAATTTGTATTGATAAAAATAACTATTTATAAGAATAAACTAGTGCATGCTTTTATAATTTACCTAATTATATAGCTTTAGGTAAGTTTATTCTCAAGTGTTTGGCATTATTAATTGCTTATTACGATGAAACGTTAATTCTTTATTTATCGTATTTGCAATTAGAGTGGTATTAGAAATGGAATGCCTTTAAGGATTTAATATGAAAATGCTTAAATTGTATTTTTATAAAGTTAATAATTTTAAGATTTTCTTAAAGTATTA
Organism: Centruroides sculpturatus; assembly: GCF_000671375.1. Lineage (NCBI taxonomy): Eukaryota > Metazoa > Arthropoda > Arachnida > Scorpiones > Buthidae > Centruroides > Centruroides sculpturatus. The sequence continues at coordinate 229,658 of NW_019385130.1, read as the reverse complement.
CATAAACATTTCTTCATTTTTTAGTATTTTTTTTATGAGTTTTATCAAAAAAACTTGAATCAGTAAGGTATTGAAAACACTGAACATACCTTACTGATAAGTCTACTATTTATTTATTAATCTAACGTAAATAAATCGAATTAATTTACATTAAAATGATTTAATTTATAAAAGTTTATGAAAATTATACGTGATTTTTTTTATATTTACTATTTATTTTTCTTTAAAAATTTCTTAAATATGCGTAAAAGTAGTAAAAGTTTATATAAATTCGTTGCAATTACTAAATTATCTATGAAAATCTCTTTTACTAATATTGTCTAGCTTTAATATTAACTATTGGATGCTGTGTTTATCTTACAAAGCTATTAAATACTCCAAAATGCGTAGAAATTCTATATTAATATTGATATTTACGTAAATATTTCTCGAATAGATTAAATTGCTGATATTTTAATACTGAAAATTATCATAAAATTGATGATAATATTATTACGAATTTCATTATTTAAAATAATTTATGCAAAGAAGTTTTTAATTTATATAATTACAATATTTTAGTGGAGTTAATGCATAGACATAATGTTAAAAATATTTCAAAATTATCAAATATTAATGAAGGAAATTAAATTTTAAAATTATATGAACATCTTTAAAATTCTGAATTCTTTTTATGGGCATTTAAAGGCCTTAATACAATACAAACGAAATGATAAAGCATGAACACAGAATGAGAAGAAGGCTCAATGTCACCAACACTCGTTATGGACAATACAACATCCTTCAAATGAAAGATTTGTTAAAACTAAATAGGATATTCTCGGATCAAATTATCTTGTTGTTAGTATTAATGATGTGTTGTACAAGATAAATGAATTTCATTGTCTAAAAGTAATCTTATCGATTACATCGAGTTAATTATATTTTTAAATTTTATTTTGTTTTATTTTATTTTCTTGTCTTTTATGTAACAGAAAGTATGGCCGTAGGTCAAAAAAATGATTCAAAGATTTTATATTTTTGGACTCAGGGGACCCTGAAACGTGGAAAAATACAAAGTTGAAAATTTGATAGAAGATTCTTTATAACAGAATTACATTCTAATCTTCATACAATTTTTATAATGATATTAAAATCAATATTTTAAAGAAAAATAAGTATTATGTATTATATTTTACCATAATAAATTCAGAATAGTATATATCACGAACTTCTGTATAAGTTTAAATCAATTTGACGTTACATTATTATTCTGTAAATTGCCACTCGTTCTTTGTTTTGTAATGGGCTATACTAAATATGTGTAACCCTTCGGTTCACTATTCTGGAGGACTTCTTACCGGTTCTTTCCTTAAATTTTAGTTGTTAATAAACATTGTTAAATTTTCCATTTGACTTTTTATTTGCCAGAATGTAAATATTTTACTCAGCAGCTGGCATCACACATCTCCTTCCACATTAATACATAACTTAAAACACTATAAATCTTTTTTACAAAGCTGCAAACGACACTTAACCAATTTCCTCTTTTGCACGCCTCAACAAATACCTTTTTGATCGTGTGCAATATATTTTTTTAATAAGTTATTTTACAATAAAATGATGATTTAAGACTTCAGACTCCACACATCTACTTTATTCAATACCGTATCTTTTTTACATAGCCCAAGAGTTTGGAATATTGTTTGGCGTGTTTATTATATAACGGGTTATGGTTGTTGATGTTTATATGTAACATGTCTGAACACAACTTTGGATGTGTGATTACAAGCGACACTGAGATGCTAGCGGAACGAGTGCTAAACACAGACTGATGTAGCCTGTCCACAATCCAGGACTTTTCCTCTCCTCGTCAGTCATTAAGGAAGTCATTTTTTACAATTTGTTTTACTCGTTATGCGAATTACTCGGTATGAAAGGTGCTCGTTAAGCTAGGTTTCACTTTATAGCCAATTTTACCCGTTTTCACTGGGTACAAGAATTAGATCCCCTTCTTCCTAAGCTAATTAAAGAATTTTTATATGGATTTAAAAATATGTTTGATTTTCCACAAAAAAAGTGCAAATAACCGCATCTAAAATAGTACAGTAGAAGCCGAATTCTTTAGAGTAATCCTTAATATAAAATTTGTTATTCTAATTGTCTTGAGAGGATGTAATCGAGAAATTAAAAAATTATTTGTAAATAAATTAATATATTTGTACAGCATATTCATTGAACACTAAGATGAAGTTTATATTAAAAATTGTTTCACACAAATAACAAAGTTCAATTGTTAATTAAATTAACAATAATTATTTACTATTATTATTTGTTTTGTTTTCGTGACAATGACTTAATATTTTAATATATCTAACATACATTAGAATGAAGAATTGAGCAAAAATGCCTCACAAATCTCGTTATAGTTGTGCAAATACTTTAAACGTTCGCGAAATAATTAATTGGCTAACATATAACAGTCATGTCAAAGATGATATTTTGAGTGATGCGATAATGAATTTCCTCCTACATCATGAAGAATTATTCGAGACTTATGTTGAAAGGAACATCAGTTTAAAAACTGTACAGCAATGGTTAAAGATGATGATAGGAGAATCAGAAAATGATACTTCCAAAGAATATTTCAATTCTTCATCTTTATGCAAAGACTTATACTGCCATATACAAAATGGAGATAAGAAAATAGTTTTATCAGAATTCTGCTTCGTCCTTCAAGAAATATTAAAATCGGATGATTTAACGATTGAATCATGCAAAGAATTATCATCAGATAACATTATGTTACCGTCTAAAGCAAAAACAGTGCTTACTTATAGTAAGAAGTCAATGAAAATAGATATAACATCGAATTATCCCCATTACAATATGGTTATTAAAATTTGTAGAAGAAATGGCATATTTAGTAAAAATGAATATGATATTGTCAAGTTTATTTCTGATTCTTTGATGGCTTGTTTTTCATTATGTGGAGATTCTTTGGAACGTTGCAATAATTGCATGCCAAAAGAATTCTTCCCACAATTAAGATTATTGACGATTGACAAAGATCAGACTACAGTCATTATACCGAAAATTCTTATGCGAATTAAATCGTTCCTTTCGGCTGATCGTGTTAATTTGTTTATATTTAAAGAAAAAACAAACGAATTGGTTGCAAAATATTTTGATTTAGGTGATGTAATCGTTAAGTCGAAGATTTCTTGTCAAATAGGTAAAGGCTTTTGTGGCTCTTGTGCCTCATCTGGAAAATTACTTAATATTGTAGACTGCACTAAGGAAAGTAGATATTCTAATGAAGTATTAAAAATGATTGGATGTGAAGTTAAAAACATCATTTGTTATCCAATTATCTCTTCTAAAAAATTGTTTGGAGTCCTTCAAGGTTTGAAATTTCTTCATCCTCCTTTCAACGATCAACATGAAACTATAGTGAGGTGTATGGCACCTTACTGTTCTTTTTTATTGCATCTAGAATATCTTTATTATTTAAAAAAACAGAAAATTAATTGCTTAAGTATATCATCAGAAATGCTACGTTATCACATTCAAAAGAAGAATTCAATTGTAAAGACAATTCTAGAAAATCCTAGTTTAGAAGTAATTCCAAGAGATATCGACACTATTCATTTCAAATATATCGATATATCAATTCAAGAAATACCTAAATTGTTTATCTATTTATGTGACCAATTGTTAGGGATAAATAATTATCCATTAGTAAAACTTTGCAATTTTATAATTACAGTTATAAAATGCTATCGTCAGATTCCATATCATAACATCTTTCATGCTTTCAATGTGACTCATTGTATGTATTTAATGATTAAAAGTAACAGGAATATTTTTTCGATTATCGAAGTGAAAGCCATGATTATTGCATGCATATGTCATGATATAGACCATAGAGGATTTAATAACTCTTACCATTCTGTGATTAAATCCCCATTCGCGATTTTGTATACAAAATCAATTTTAGAGCATCATCACTTCGATATGACAATATTCATTCTTCAAGAAGATCAAAATAACGTTTTATGTGATTTATCTACTTTGGATTATAAATTTGTTTTAAGTAGCATTGAATCTTTGATTCTGGCAACTGACTTTGCATCATTTCATCACAATAAAAGAAACCTAACGAATATTATGAAAAGTAAAGATTTCAAAATACCAGATATTTGGTCTAACTTAGATAATAGAACATGTTTGAAGAAAATCATGATGGCTGGATGTGATTTATCTGGAGTGTGTAAGCCATGGCCAACTGTCGTTGCAATTGTAAAGCAAATATATGAAGAATTTTACAATCAGGGTGATAAAGAAAAGGAAATTGGAATACATCCGAATTCAATGATGGATAGAGATTCACAGGATAGAATACCAGAAGATCAAATAAAATTTATTAAATACATATGTATACCTATTTATGAGAAATTAGCAATTTGTCTTCCAAATACTAAGCCAATACTTCAAGCCAGTAGAAGAATTTTACAACAATGGCAGAGATATACTAGAAAGATAAACATGGATCTTGTGGCTCAAGAGAATATATCTTTACAAAAGAAGAACAAGAGAAGAATTGAAGGAATAAATCTGAAAATTAAATAGAATTAAATCCTTAGTATTAATTTAAAATTTATATTCTTAGCTAAAATAAAATATATTTTTTCTTTAATGGCCATTAATGTGTTTTCGTTGAACCAAATTTAAATTAATACTATTTGCGCTCTTTTTATCAGATATGTTGTATTTACGGCTGGATGGCCAAGCGGTTAAGGTGGCGGCCTACTTCTATGGAGGACTCGGAATCGAAAAGCCCCAGATTTTTTGAGGGATGGTCTCACCACCCGACCGCCCATTATGGATCTGGCCTAATCCATAATGGGCTTTTGTGTACACAGGGCGAAAAGAATTTTTAAAAAGTTATGTATTTTATTGCAAACAAGTGAATTATTGTATTGTATTCTTAAAAATATACAACTCTAAATTTTAAGATTAAAAAAAAAGAATATGAGGATAGAAATAGTCTAAATACAAATTAAATTCTGTAAATATAATAGGCATATTTATATTTATACAGTATTTTGGACTCTCCGCCCTGCTGGTACTTTTTTTTTATTTGTGGTTTTAGATTTTTATCTGTGGTTTTTTTTATTCGTGGTTAATATATATTCTTAATAATAATATATATTCTTAATATATATTATTNNACTGGCTCCCTTTCATGGTCGAATGAGTGTTGCCAGCTAAAACACGTAAAAATAATATTAAAGTAGCCAAGACATAGCCAAATATTGTAGCGCCACATCACTAGCGGACATTTGAAATTTGCCGACTAGGACGGTCGGTTAACCGAGGTGTCGGTTAATCGAGGCTCTACTGTATATTCATTTAAATAAAGAAATTATATGTTTAGTCGCTTTGGAACCGTGTTTTAAAATAGCATAAGATCTGCATGCTGTATTGCATGTTTTATACAAATGCCACATGAATCAGTACATTACTAAAAATCCGCATAATTTCAGAAAATTTCGACAAAAAGCACAGGAATTATTAAGCTACAAAAAGGGTAAACAAATTCGTACCCTACAGCTCTGTGCTTTAATGGTGATACCACCGAAAATTCAGATACATAAATCAATACTTCAGGAATGAAATGAACGATTTCTGTTTTTGATATGAATTATCAATTTCAAATATTATTTCCGAAGTTTCTTTATTCTATAAATTCTATATATTAAGAAATAAGTATCCCATGAAAATTCCTGAGTCGATCAGGAGCGCAGTTTGACTCAGAAATTTTCATACTTATTATTACCATACTCGCTTACCCAACTAACTTTGTGAACACTCAAAGCAGTAGGATAGTGCATTTATCGCCTTGGCTGTCGACAGTCCTCATACATATATAATTCAGTAGTTCAGTAAGTGGGGAATTACTTTACTAAGTGGCAAAATATGTTTATATTTAGTCTTTATAAAGCCAAATAAATTATTTATGTACGGTGTGACTACGTGTAAATTAAATTCTAACTGTATTTGATAATTATCTAAAAGTTCCGATCGTAATAACACTCATTATTTATTGAAATTTCGAGTTTCTCTTGATGTATAGACTCTCCATTAAGATTAAATTTCATGAATAAATTGATGAGTTTTCAGATAAATTTTTATCGTTTTGTGTCGGCTTCTTTATTGATTCTCTCGTAATCTTGTTTAAATTGAAAAAAAAAATCGTATTCGTTTCATTTCACAGGTAACAGATACGGCATTACAGGAATAAGGTCTTTTTAAATTATAATCTTTTTCTATTTTCTTAAAATGACAGATATAATTTTTTCAGAAAATCTTTCTCTCATATCCAATTAAGCAAGCTACGAACAGAATAAATAAATAAATATATTAGAAGTAAACTGATAGTTTCTCTAAAAAACAATAAGTATAAAGTGTTTTAAAACTTAAAAACTTGTTTTAAAAGTTTCGTGAAGACAATATACTTTAAAATTACATTGATGTTTGTTTATAAGCTACTCTGTCATTGTTTAAATGTTCTTGTGCCTTAACAGAATTCTTTTACAGTGCGATCGTAAAGCTCTTACGCAGTGAGCGGTGAAAACGGGAGGAGCTTCCAACAACGTCACAGACATACCGGACGTCGAATTAAGTCGAAAGAGTTAAAATAAGTTAAGCACTGTATATAAAATATAGTGTTTTAAAAGTAAGTTATGAAGTCACCATTCGGTCGAGCAATCTGAGGATGGACTTTATACGACCTCATTGTATAAGATGTTTTTCTGTATATAAACCAAAACTCAATAAATACAGTATTCTTTTTCTTTTAGATGTTGATATGGAGATTATGGTACTTAGTCTTGTTCAAAGAAAATTTACAACTGAATCTGTATTGAGTATCTGACAAGTGAGCTATTGGTCATCGAGAAACGAAGTTCCCAAATCTTCCACCCAATACTAGGAATAAATATGTATAAAAATGAAGCGGAAGCCAAACAACAATTAGGATCACAGCAGGATGTTACTAAGATTCCTCATGGACAATCCTTTCATTCAACTCCAACGAATCCAATGTATGCGACATTTACATGTTCTTCGTCAGATTCACTATGCAAATAAGCTATTCTGTTCTGTGCGCATCTGTTGTTATTTAGCTGCATTTTAAAAATCTTTTTAATTTTATTTTTTCGTTGATCAATACCTTAAATTTCGTACTCATTTTGCTAAATTACTGAAATATTTATGCAACAACACAAAAAAAAAATTATCTAAAGCTAAATAAGCAGTGAAGGAATCTAATAACAAGTTACCTTGTACATTGAATTTTAATATTAACTTATAATATCAGATTTTATTTAATTTAAAAATATTTTGGTAGTTTTGGAGACAGAATTTTTCGATAGATCGAATTAGAATTTAATATTTCCTAATCCTAAAATTTCATCTTCAAATTGGCTCCTAGGGCAATCCTCTATCTGTTTTTCAACTTATGTATAACATTGGTCATTGTAATCATTTTATACAGTAGAGCATCGATTATCCGATCCAATTGGGGACTGTGGTTGGTCGGATAATTGAAAAGTCGGATAACCGAAAAGTATGAAAAAATCCATTATTTTTTTTAATTATAAGTATTTGCTTATTGATACAATTTCGAGGTAAATATTTTCTATCAATTACAGCTGTCCCTTGATAGTCCGACGTTTTATAATCCGACATGCTCAGTAGTCCGACGCACCTCCAGTCAAGGTACCCGTCCCCCGTTACGTGTCTGCTTGCACAGAAGCATGTCGTGACGTGAATCTCCCCACCCAATTCTTACACGATGACACATATTTCGTGTGTTTTCCGTGAGCAGTTCTGTTCGAACAGTTGGAGTAGGGAATATTGTAGGCTACTGCTAGCAAAACAATGCCAAATATGTAATCACTTTCGGTAATCAGTACACTTTTGGTAATCAGTACACTTTTGGTAATCTGACACATCTTTGGTCCCATACCTGTCGGATTATCAAGGGACAGCTGTATTTTATTTCGTTTTTTCTCCTTTGATTCTCCTGTATTTATAGCTTGTTTTCTAACTCGCTTCAGGGAATATTTTCTTTCATCTTCTTTATCTCTTAATTCTTTTCATTCGCACATATCTTCGGTTGAGTGATTTTTGAGTGACATTAAACCATATAACAGTTTCACTATTATTCTACTTTAGAACATATTCTCTTTGTTATTATCAGCCTCTATCATTTTAGTTCGGACCTCACATTTATTTAGGCCTTAAAAATATATCATTGCAAATTTCATTGTATTTCTTGTCTATTAAGAAAAAACACATTTATTTTTTTAAAAAATAACGCAATATTTTAACACTAGTTTGCTTACTTAATACGCTATATTTGGGCCTCAGAAAGGCGAGGCCTCCTTGACTGATTACTAAATATTTAAATAATAATAAAATATAATACAACATTTGCATGATTTATCAAGAAAACAACGAGTCAAAATAAATTGGAAACCAGTGGTTTAGAGTATATAAGATGGTGCTGCAAAGGAAAGTGTACAGCACTATCTTATACTCTAGAAGCCCTAATTATTACTTATTTTAAGTTTTTTAAAGCGAAATTATTAAGAAAAACAGACTTAAATATATTTCTTACAAACTATATTTCAACGTTTAAGTACTATTTAACAACTTCCTAAATGAAAACTGATTTTCTTCATTTGTACTTAATTTTATCACTTAGCAACATATTTTATATGTAAATCTAAAATTTGGTAATACTTAATTGAAATTTTTCAAATTTAAATTTGAAAATTTAGTTCTTTAATTACAATATTACTCGTAGTATTAGTGACGACTTCAGTAATACTTTTAGAAGGCCTTTTAGAAGACTTTTAGAAACCTTATCAATGCAGGACATATTACTTAATGGGGCCCTATTCTGAAGGTGTACGATGAAGAGCATCTTCATCGTATATCTTTTGTACATCTTTAACGGCCGATCGTAATTGATCCTCTGCGATACTTCGCGCAATAACTTCTTTCAGAACTGCCAAATTTTTAATATGTTCTCGATAAATCACAATTTTTAAACAAAATTAAATATTGTAGAAGTAACGATATTCAATTCTAGAGGAAATTTATTCTTCTATTTTTATGCTAACTTAATGATCTTTACTACTTTATAGATATACAGGGTGGCCCAAAAGTCAGTTAATAGTTATATATATATAAGATTACTTCGAACAGCTGCACGCTATAGGTGATTCACTCTCCTAAAATATATCTTAGTAACTTTTAAGTTAACCTGTATATAGAAGAAAATCAATATAAAAACGACATCTGAACTAAAACTTGGTTTTAAATATTTAAATACGATTAAATTAATTTCTAGAGAAGTTTTGTGTATTTAATGTATATGAGAGCAATCTTTAATAAGTTCTTAGGAACCAAAATTAGCTGAATGTCCGAAAAATATTTTTATTACAGAAACTGTACAGTTTGTAGTAATGACATCCATAAATTCTGAGAAGTACCCAATATAAAAAGTAAATCAAAAGTTACTCCGTTACCGAAAGGTTAAAGGTGTAAGGTTTAATATCGAACGATATTGAACCTTTGACCTTTGCTCTCAAATAGTGTCGAGTCGCATTGAGCTCACCTTTGCATTGAAGCATATTAGGGACAAGCTTAAATGACAATCAGAATAGATTTTTATTATATTTGACTGGTGAAAAAACTTCATCTAGCATCTGGTCACAGATTGAATGTTGACTCTTGTATATAATCTTCACTGAATCAGAAGGAAGATTATTAAAACTTTTATTTCTTCTATCAAAAATATTTACGATACTTTCTCCTCTAATTTATTTCTATATTAAAATCATTTCATTGTAAAAAATAAAAGTTAATGAGTAATTTATTTTAAATTTAAATATTTCGATAAATAAAATAAATTTTAATCTCTGAACTTCATTCTTTTCTTCTATTTTTAATTTAATTTTAATTTTGTTTTAAGAAAAAATTTGATAAATTTTGTTTATTTTTGATTAAAAATTTATATTAATATTTATATCGAGATTACCATAGAGAAAACGAGATTGATATTCATTTTTTTCGTCTAAATATTCTTATCTTAAAGCAAATTATTACAAGAATTTTCAGGGAGGCTGAAAACGTCGAGATTTACAATAATCCTGGAGGATCAAATTTGGCACGAATACAATACTTTTCCGTGTTAAAATAACTAAGAAAACAACAATCTAAATATCAATAATATATGGAAAAAAAAGTTTAATCGATACAAATTATTCGATACGTTTCTATTAGATGTTTTTCCTACAGAAGCATGTTTAAAATATTGATCCAAGTTTTAAGACTTCATTTTGTGAACGATTTTCATAACCGAATCATTAATGCAATTAATTCTGTAACTAAAACACAACTGAAAAATGTATTTATATCAATTGCATAAATAGTAAAAAATAGTATTAAATATTAATAATTTCATGAGTGCTTGATTAATTTATCAGAACTTGTTCCCTCTTCACCCGATTTAATTATAACTAGCTTCGAAGTTATAATATACGGAATTTCTACAAGATAACCTTATAAACTAGAATATATTATTACTTTCCCGGCTGTTATACTGTATATAACATAGGGAAAGTATGGCAATCGGTCAGAAAATAACCTCCCAAGATTTTTATATATTTGGATTCAGGGGGGACCGTGAAAGGTTGATAAATGCAAAAGAAATTGGAATTTCTTTTTCTGTATATAAGAATGTTAGTGTATGTATGGGGGGGTAGGATTTTTGAAATTTTGCAGGGAGATTTGGGTATTAGGAGGATTTATGGAATTAGTGCTATTAAATTTTGGTGGTTAAAGACCTAGGGGTAGGAAAAATAGAGGAGAATCACTTATCATACCTCGAGTGGAGTCAGACTTAATGAAGATTTTACTCGTTATTAGTATTCATAATTTTGTTTTTTAAATAAAGCTCATCTCTAATTCAAAATTAAGCTCTTTGCATTTTCTATAATAATATAAAAAATTATTAAATAAAATCTCATAACAGATGGCGCCACACACAATTTTAACTTTTTGCCGGAAAAGTTACGCAACTTGTTATTGGTATTAATGCATTTCACAGATAATTTTTTATAACGATAACTACAGTATATTAATGCAGTTTTAAAGCGCACTTAAAAATCACTTAGTTATATTGTAATAGCTGTAACATTTTCTACATTATGATTATTCTGTGATGACACTAAGAAATCAAATTTTCATTTAGTTAATCTATCGATTACAACTTCGTTTTGTGACGTTTCCTTACACCTTCGATCTATAGCATCGAAGCTATAGCATAGAAGTTTACTTCTTATCTATGATTAGTTTTGTCTTAATCTTCAAAAATATTGACATTTTCTATAATTTGGGAATAGTTTAAATAGCGAAATGAATAGTTTTAATGAAAGATATGCAGCATATTTGATATTAGACAATGGAAAATAACATGAAAGCAAATATTTTAGCATAATATAAAAATATTTGTTTATAACCGACTTTCTTATTTCTTAACAATGCAGAAACTACCGATGACGAAGTATCTCACAGTCATAGTGATCTTAGGTCATTTACTTTCCGCTTCAAAAAAATTGAGATGATAACTGACGTGCGGCTCGCCAAATTCACACATGCACAGATTCTGTGAACTATGGATTCGTGTTTAAAGACGAGGAGTTTGAGTAAATGTGTGCATATACACACAGTATTTTGTGAAATGTGATTGCAAAGGAATAAAAATTTGAAGCTTGTTAGAATTTCTTCTCACAAACGTCACTGGCAATAAACATTCAAAAGAGAAATGATTTGTCCATTGTATCAATATGAACTGTATCATATTCAAGTGCCCTATAAACTCTGCTTTTCCTCTTCTTGGAGGCATTGTGCTGCGGCAGCACACTGGTTGCGGAGTTCTAAAATAGATTAGGTCATCAATTTGAAATTGCAGCCGAATATAAATTCCTACTGTCTTCTCCTTCGTCAATCTCGAGAGTGAAATTATATAGATGAAAATTGAGACCAGTTATGAAAAGCTTAAGGGCGGAGGTCCCGATTAACTGTATATAAACGTCTGGGCTAGACCGGAAGACATGTGATTTTTAAAATTAAAAGATGATTAAAAATTTCAGCCCGAAATTGTGACGGTGTAACAATAATTGTTTGTTATTAAACTTATTATTTTACGTTCAAAAATACTCTTCTATGGAAATATAAAAAGTTTTTGGGCACATTTTTTTCTTTTTTCGTTATTTCCTTTATTATATTAATTTGCTACAGGACTCTAAATATCTATTTATTACCAGACCACTGTTACTGTAACAAATAAAAATGTCTCCCGCTGGGACCTGCAGCATAACTCGACTTGGTGCCTGATTGGCGAAATTATACTATGTAAATTTCAATCACTTTTTCTATTATAAGCGTATAACAAATATTGATATGAGCTTATAACAGAGATGATAATAAATGCAATGATGATTTTCAAACGTATTAAGTATAAATTCAAAAATTGTTGCAGAAAGGGTTGTACATGCGATGAACAGTTCCACTCTTGTCTCCGTAAAGACGGATCGGCCTCTTCGATACTAGTGGGAAGAATGTATTTCGACATTCTTCAAAATAAATGCTTTATTTGCGAGTAAGTATCATTTTACAATTGAAAAAAAAATTACATTATCAATATTTGACAAATATCTTTCAGGGGAGATGATCCGAGTGACATGCAATGCCAATACTACGATGCCACACCGTTTGAGTAGGACGCTAAGTTATAAATGCACAATAATTTTGTAAAATTTCAATCTCGATTAATAAAGATATTTAAAGCTTATATTTTATAGCATAAGTTTGATTTGCCTTTTTTTAAAAAATCAGAAATGTTTATTTTTCATGGCTTTGTTATATAAGTATGACGATCGGTCAAAAAATGACCCCTAGATTTTTACATTGTTGGACTCAGGAGGACCTTGAAACAGAGAAATGCAAATAAATAAAAATGGAAGTTTTCCTGTATAGCGTGTGGGGAGCGCGATTTAGTTCACCCTCCTTGAAGTTTAATAACTCCTATGATTTTTGTCGAAAATTTCCGGAATCTTACAAGATTTGTGTATTAGGAGATTTGATATTAAATTTTGGTGGTTAAAGGTCGACGGAATTGGAGATAAAGGAAGATTAGTGTGTGATATCTCGCGTGGGATCGGACTTAATACTAATAACGAGTAAAATTGCCATTTACAATTTATTTTAAACGCATCCCTACCTTGAAAAATTTTCATCCGTTACCCCAAAATTAAGTTCTTTATTTTTTTAATTATTATAAAATGGCAAAAAAGTTTTAAAACGAAGTATCATAACAGATGGCGCGACGCGCAGCTTTAAATGTTGCTGGGAAAGTTAAACAACTGGTTGCTGGATTTAGTTGCCCATTACGGCCAGACTTAGCTCTCAATGCATTTAGCGAGTATTGGTTAATGGTAGGACTATGACCTAAATATTCCACGAAGGATTATGATAATCCTAATCGGATTTCAATTCCTACGTAGTAATAAAGGAGGGAAAATTTGGCCGAAAACAGCTCAATATTTTCCTATTAAATTATGTAATTCTCTTGCAGATTAGTAGTCAGGAAAATTTTGAATTTTGTCAAGTTGATGCTATATTTATATAGATTTGGAAATATCATCTAATATTACATTTTATATTTTCCTTCCTAATATTTAGCATTCTCTATTAGAATTATTCTTTATGTTAATACATTTTGTATACGTTAATAATAATTTCGAGACGATTCATTAAAATGATTTTTCTCTCTCTTTTTTATTCTAATCTTTTACTTAACAAAAAATTTGAAAAAGGAATATATATGTATAATAGGTTAACATAGCAATTACAAGACCAAAAGTGGATAATCAGATCAGTGTTCAGTATGGCAGAATTCTTGCTAAGTCTAGTTATGTTGTGATGCTTAACTCGTTTTTAACCATTTTCTGGACTCCTCCCCCTTTTTTATAATCATCATAAAATTATTATAATTGTAATGAGTACGTCATTAATCATTTTTACACAATATCAGTCCAACTTACTAACTCAACACACCGTTCAAGGACACTCAAAACACTTCTTAGCTCCGTCCTCCTGGTCACTTTTATTTCTTAGCATTGCTGACTAGAAGAGGATTTGAATAACGTCATATTTAATACAGCATTTAGAATACAGTAATAGCCAATGAGAAGCGAATACTTTCATTTCGTCATATAGTTAAATGACAATTTAATTTTATAAAAGAAATGAAACGAAATTTTGACATAAAATTGTTAAAAATCCTAGTAACAATCTTATGTAAAAACGCAAATGAAAATAAGTATAGAACCGTTTAAAGAGTGCTAAAACAATAAATTTAATAACATAAGAAAACAATCAATATAAATTGCTGCACAAGCGCTATATATTAATTTACAAAACAAATAAATGCATTTGTAAAAAAAACTCCTATACCAACAATTCTAACACCTAAAAACGAAAATAAACTCTTGTATCCGGAGAGTGTTAAACGGATTTCGTGTTAAAAGGCCAATCTTTCCTCTCATGATATAATTACCTCAGCCAATTCCCTTTAGGTGTAACTGACTGGTATTAATTATAATTACACTACGTTCTCGTGTAACTAAGAACAGTCTTATTTCGAATCCAAATCAGACTTTTTTCAGACTCTCTCCTTCGATATTATAATTATATCGTACCTCTTTACCTTAAAAAAATTAATTATAATAATGAATTCTTATTCTATGTTCCAATATACCAGTATATGAGAAGTTTGACGAANTATTTTATAATATATTTTCGCCGAATTATATTTAATAGAGTTTATAAGGTTAATAGAAAACTAAAATATTCATTCTATTCACCATTGAAATGCAAATTCACTTGTACTTATGGGTCTAGTTTTCTTAGGTAGATTATTACGAGGTTAAAAATTAATATATTCACATATAGTTTTGTGTTTTTCACATTTCTAACCGTTAAAATTTAATAATATCTGTGTAAAAACGTTGTTTTCTAATTAATGTTGGATATACTATTTCATTTCGTTATAAGCTCACGCGAATGAGTGAAAAATCATCATTCTGACGCTTTTGCTAGAAAAATCTGTTGCTTAAACAATGAAGAAACTAAATTTTAATCATTAGTTTTTTTTATTTATATTCTTAAAACTTGCAGCTTAATTAAATTTCGGTTCAAGTTATAATAATATCAAGTATAAAGTTAGATACGGTAGTGTAAATACGTAAAATTGAATTGTTATAATCGTTTATAAATTAAAATATTTTATTATTTTTGGATTTCAATTTGAAATAAAATTTTAAAAATTAACTAAGATTAATAACTCAATTTTGATAATTAGAAAGAGAAAGAAGAGAGAAAAGATAGAGAAGATGGGTAGAATAAAGAGAAAAGAAGAGGAGAGAGAGTGAGAGAAAAGAGGATTAGTTTCTTCATACATAAACAAAGTTTCATTTTATAGCTAACATTATTTTATTGGGTTGCAATTTGAAAAAATTGTAAACTTATAAATTTTTACTGTCGTACGTCCATCTGTATTTCTTTAATCTCGAGAACGGCGTTAAATAAGTGAAAGACGAGACAAGATATGGGTAGCTTAGGGCAGGAGGCATTGATTAAGTATGTATGAACTTCCGATTCGAATCGGAAGTCATGTTATTTCAATTCAAAAATTTTTCCCTGAAAGGTGTTAGACAGATGACTGACATAACTCTATTGTTAAAGGAAAAGTATGATGTACAGGGGTAAGCCACTACTAATTTGAGGTGGAGAGCATATATTTAAATTAAATACATAAAAAATATGATAAAAATCGCCGCCAGGCATTGTGACAATGTCATAATAAATAATTACTCGTTTATAGTAAAAAATATCTCACTTTATTCAATTTTTACCTGTTTAATCTTATACAATAGTTTCTACATGTAATGATGTTTTTGTCTTCATCGATTTACTCAAACTTAAGAAAATTCTGAATATTAATTAATTTACATTAATAAATTAGTTGAATACAATTGTATTTCATAAAATAAAGCATTTATTATTCATAATAAATTTTATTAAATAACAATTTTTTTATACCTGAGAGTCTCTCATATTACATGTATCTGATGGTTACTTTGACACTTTTTAATGATTCTTTATATTAAAAAAAAAAAAATTCAGCAACGAGTTGCTTAACTTTCCCGGCAACATTTAAAACTAAGTTGGTTGCGCCATCTATTATGATATTTTATTATTAAAAACTTTTTTATTTTTAATTATTATAAAATGGCAAAAAGTTTAACTTTGAGGGCAGGGATGGGTTTTATTAAAAATTGTAAATGATAACAACATGTAAAATCGTTATTAAATCCGATCCTACTCGAGATATGACGCACGACCCTGATTATCTCCCCAACCCTCTCGACATTTAATCACCAAAATTTAATAGCACCATCTCCCAATATACAAATCTCCCTGTAATTACAGTAAAATATTACATGTATGCATCATAATTTTAAGGCCAAATTTAAATAGTAATCATTGCTACTTTTCTTTAACCTTAAATAGGGTTTTAAACAACTCATTAAGTTTGTTGTCTGAAATATAAAGCCATTCCTTGAGCTATTAATGAAATTAACTCCAATTTCTCAATCGGGCTATTGCTAACTATAGCAAAAACGCTAACAGTAAGATCCAAGATGGAGGACCAATCAGATATTATGTATAGAGTACATATTGTTAAGTCTATCCATGTAGTGAGGGCTCAATCAAAAGTCAGTTAACAGGATATAATTTAAAATTTCTTTACAGCCGGCTTGGAAGACAAATAGCATAAATCGGTAAACTGACTTTTGAGTACCCTGTATTTGGCTCTTTTTATTTATTTTTTTTATTTATGATTCATATTTTACAGTTTAACAAGAAGAAAATGTTCAAAATTTTATTAAATTCCTATTTGGTAACCTATTTGCTGAAGACTTTGATCGCAGAAAAATTGCCCATTGACAAATTGATCAATATGGCTTTGCAAGCAATTTATCTCGGTTGATTGATTACATTGATCCAGAAGAATATAAAAAAGAAATCTCTGTTAAGACAAATCATCTTCGCCCGCTAAAATACTTCATGAAATCAAAGGATGGACTGAACAATTACTTTCTCACGATAAGTCTATTACAAATACTACATTAATTTTTACTTAATTTTTAATTTACTTTACTTTAACTCCGTTTTGCTAGAATTTATTACTTGTCCTCGTGATATTAATGTCCGAACCAGGAAAAAATATTTGAGACAATAGTATTTATTTATTTATTTGCATAAAAACAACAACGATAATCTACACTGGATTATCTTCTTCAACAACTGAATTATAAGAAAATTGAATTTCAATTTCGATTTATTAATTTATAGAACAAAGTAAACGTAAATTAAATATGGAATTTAAATGAAAAAATAATACAGAAATGATAAAATTAATATTTATTAACCAACTAAAGTGCACTAAAATATCATACCTTTAAGCCAATCTTTTATAACTTTCGAATTTATAATTGAAGGAAATGTGAAAAATTATGTTTATATTTACCTCTATCAATATTTAGTTAATTTAATTTTATTTAGTAACCTGGAAAATAAGTTATATAATATAAATTTTTCTTCTATACATTAATTAAATTATACATGCAGTGTAATTATAATAAATGCTTTAGATAAGATATCCTTTATACTTTCTGATACAGAAGGTGAAAAAGTGGGTATACATTCGTTATTATGAAAGAAACATAGAAAAACATATACTTTTATGCAGAAATTAAATCACAAAATACGAAATAATGATGAACACCAAACATCTGTATTTCTCAGTTTCACAACTGTATACCCACTTCCCTGTATTATTCTATAGTAATTATTTATTCTTCTAAACATATTTAACGATTAACACACACTAATCAGCTCTACAATTACTAATGCCTCTTTAATAGATTGGCTTTGCAGGCCTCATAAACGTACAGTTATATGAGGCCTGTACGTGTATATATAATACATCTGTTTATACTTTTCCTCATCATTAACTTATTCACTTTATGCAAAAGGGCCCCACAGTGTATAGGTTAATTAGAAATGACAAAGAAAGAATTGATGATAACGAACAGGCAGGAGTATATGCAATTCCCTACAAAAATGACCAGTTGGGAATCGATAAAATTCACGTACGAGTCACTAATAGAAACCTTGGGGTGAGGATTAAGGAGCACAGATACCATGTCGCAAAAAACAAGTGTGCAACAGCATTATCCAAAATGGCGCAAGCGAATGGTTCAGTTGTTAAATGGGAGGATGCAAAAATTCTTGCAAAAGTACGCTCACCAACGCTGTCATCCATAACTGAGAAATGCGAAATTTACAGAGCAAGTTTGGCTGGCAGATGTTTAAATTATAAGGATGCGACGGTGTTACCGTCATCCTGGAAATACATAATAACAAGTAACACGTGTAATAATGCGTCTACCGTGACTCAATAGGTATCTGGGTTAATGTATAAGAAACTGTTCCTTACTGTTTACGACAATCACCGTATTTTATTTTCATTTTTGTGTTATTTTGGTTTTTATCATTTATTATTCTGGTTATGCTTATTCTATTGGTTTAATTTAAACGTATGTTCTAATTTGGTTTAATTTTGAACGTGTTCGATTTTGTATTAGAGTCGAACAACGGTAACCTGAAGATGGCCCATAAATTGGGCCGAAAACGTTAGTTTTGTGTAATNAATTGAAGCTGTTTGAAAATGTCTTGAATTTTTCGTTTTTTAAATAACTACACAAAATTCTCACATCATTATGGAGGGAAAAAAATAGTCATTCTAAGGGAAGTAAAAGTCTAATGCCGATACTTAAAAGAATTTTAGTAATAAAGATTTCTTTTTGGTCGTTTTGCAAAGTTATAATAAACTAAAATATCACTTAAAAAAGCCTAAAAATTTGCTGGGTATAAAATAAAGACACATCACAGTACACTTTTCCCTTTTAATTCCCCCTCCCTTTAAAAACTGACAAGTCTGTTCTTAATTGCTTTGCATGAAACCTTACACTGTTTATGCTTACTCAATGGAAAAGAGGCACAGATTAATAAATCTACAGGAAGCACAGCCACATTGAAACAATCATTGACTTAGAATGTTTACTACTTGATTCTGAAAATACTCTGCCCCGAAATGATGTGTACAATCCGGGCAAGAAATGGGAGAGGGCACATAAGATCACAGTATAAACAGTGGTGCAAGCACCAGTTATTCTTACTTTGTGAAATTATACTAATGATTTTGTTTAGAAATAAAAATAAAGATTCCTGTCCATTTAACTCCTGTGGTGCAATGCCCGGATGAGCATTGCACACTGTGGCACGATTTAAAAATGGCCAAGATCTTTGCTCCCGTCACACAATGTACAAGTTTTAATTCACGTTAACTTATTTTATGTATATTTTTTAAGTTATTTTATGTTAAATTTAGTATGAAATTATGTATAATTTAGTACTGTATAATTAGATTATAATAATACAAATAGTAGAGTATTTTTGGGGCTGTCCCCTCAAATAACTTGTTTATTAAAAACCAAAGTTAGTAATTTATTTTCGATTTATTGCAGAAAATGCTGTTATTTTTACCTAAAATATGAGCTGATGCTTTACTGTTTGGGCTGAAATGTTACTGAATTAAGGGTTGATAATATGTGTGTACACTGATCAAAATGTAAATTATTTTCTTTAATATCGATCTCAGAATCATTACCACGTTGTTACGACTGGTTTATACCGTATAATGTAAGCTAATTTAAGGTTTAAAATAATTTACAACGCACCTTAAAGGAGCAATTTCAGCTAATGGAACTTGCAGCTCGACTCTATTTAGAATCTTGTATTAAAATTCTTAAAGTACCTAAGAATTCTAATAAAACTACTTTAGAAAAATATTTATGATAAATTTACTATTTAAACGCATTAAAAATAGATATGAACAAGCAATTTTAAATAAGAAGAGTTAAATTATTGGGTTGAAATTTGAAAAAAAAAAACTGTAGACCTATTTCCACTGTCGTCCGTTTGTGTGTCTGTCATTCCTTAATATCAAGAACAGTGTTAGATAGATTATAAATAAGAGACCTCTAATTAACTATATAGAAAATTCTGTATATAAATAATTAATTAATTTTTTAATCTAAATTTACATAAACAATGGCTAAACAGCAATATTTTTTTCAAATCTAACCGTTATAAAATTATACATACAACATCAGACGTCATGAATAATTCCTAAACATTAATATAATTCTTTATTTAATTTACTATCTTAGTTATTAAATAAATATTCAAATTAGCGTTTATGTTTAATCAATATTAATTTAACAACTGTAATGAATTATGATTGATTTTGCACTTAACTGATCGAAATTATTGTACCATTTCATAAGTTAAATTTTATTTTCGGTTAGAAAATATATAAAACATCTTAATAGAAAACGAAATAATAAATAAGGCAATAGTATTGAATTATAATTCTATTTTAAAAGAGAATCTTTTAAATAGTTTGAGATAAAAGTAAGAAAATCCAGCAACGAGTTGCTTAACTTTCCCGGTAGCATTTAAAACTGAGTTTGTTGCGCCATCTATTATGATATTTTATTATTAAAAACTTTTTATATTTCCATAGAAGAGTATTTTTGAACGTAAAATAATAAGTTTAATAACAAACAATTATTGTTACACCGTCACAATTTCGGGCNTGATCTAATATGTTTATAGTTCAAACTGGTTTTACCATTTTTTCCTTATGATATGACTAGTCTTATTATTTTGTATAATGGAATAAACATTTTGTTTGTGATCTATGAAAATAACTGTGCCCATTTAAAAGATGGCTGGAAATATGATAAATTTTGTCCCAATCTTACAGTTTCTTTATAGAATATATTACAGTTTTAAAATGACATGGTCTATATACATCACATTATAAAATATATTGGTACATTGACATTACTTAACTATTATGAATAGCTGGAAATCATATTTAAGTTTTCATTACCCTGTCATAAAATATGTAACATAGTGAAAGTATTTCATTGTATTCTACTAATGATACTTCAAGTTTATTATTTTTAAAAGGAATGCCTTGAATATACTAAATACTGAAATAGATATACAGAACTTACTACTAATGGTAAAAGAATATCACTAACTAATAATAAAATTATTCAGAAAGGAATATAAAAACAATTTAAACAATCTTGTGCAAAAATAAGAATGTATTTGATAATGTTTAATATTAAAAAATTTGGCAATTTATGTTTTATTACTACTTTTTTAAGTTATCCATTGTGGAAAAAATTTTAATAAATTTTGCAAACAAGCCATTATGTTACAGTTAGATCAATCAATTGACATAGTATCTTACCAATAAAAAGTGTATTACAAATTGATTGACAAATAAGATTTTAGTTATGGAGATCAAAAGTAAAATAATGATTTTAAAACATAATTTGCCTAATGGTAATTAAGGTTAAAATTAAAATTAAAGATTAAATCTCTTCTCTAACATATTTAATTTTAACTTAATTACTATCCAGTGAAAAAATTTTAAAGATTTGTCGTCAGGGAAAGCTAAAAATCTACATTTACCAGCGCTTACCTTAAAAGATAAAAAGTTCAAGAAGTAATTAAGTCCCAATATGGAATGGAGAGAAAGGAGGTGTTTATGTTTCTAGTCAGATATTTTTTCCATTGTTTTTGAAGGGAATTTTTTTAAAAATTTCAGTGGCCAAAGCAGCGTACAAAGAAAGGTTGGCTGTCAAAAGCAGTATTCTGGATAAATGTAAGTGAATAAGTGGTGACTGTTCTCTAATAGACTGTCTTCAATTTTAATTAAACTTATGGTTTATTACTATTTATTATTCTTATTAAAGTTTGTTAAATAAAGCTTCATTAATTTAGATTCTCAGCTTTATAAACACATTTATTATACAATAATGAACATTTTGGAGTAAAATAAGCATTTTTTTTTAATGATTTAATTTTATAAATAGATACGATACATAAAGAGATTTCAGTAGTTAAACCTATTATAAAATTTTAAACACTTCTTACAGCATTTCATGTAAGTACATTAAATGTTAATTGTATTATTGTTCTTCATTTGATTAGAACAGACCACTAGAAAACAAAATTCAGTGATGACTTGCTTAACTTTCCCAGCAACATTTAAAACTGTGTTTGTATGTTGTGCCATCTGTTAGAATATTTTATTATTAAAAACTTTTTATATGTTTAATTATTATAAAGTGGCAAAAAGCTTAATTTTGAGGGTAGGGATGATCTTCATAAAAAATTGCAAATGCTAAAACCAAGTAAAATTATCATTATGTCAGACTATTTGACATATGACATGATCTCCTTTATCTCCCCACCCCATTGACCTTTAACCACCAAAGTTTAATAGCATCAATTCTCCAATACACAAACTTCCCTGCAAAATTTTCGATAAGAGTTATTAAGCTTCAAAGAGGGTGAATGAAATTGTGTCCCCCACACAAACATCTATACATACAGAAATTACCCCTGAATTTTTTTGCAGTTTTAGACATTTCAAGGTGTCCAAGTCCAAAAATGTAAAAATCTTGGGGATAGTTTTTGACCATTCTGTTATCTGTAACAGCTGGAAAAGTAAAAATGAAGTGGAAAAAAATCATTAAATAATGGTCTATATATGAGAAATGTATGAAAAGAAAATTTTTTCAGTCATACATGAGGAATATGGAAAGTTCACTCACTTCTGAGTGAAATTTCCACATTCAATTTGGATTTGAATTTGAGACAATAAAATGGAAAAATATTGAATTAAATTCTTTACTTCCGAAATATCAGTATTATTTTTTAAGTCTGAATTATTCTAATGATAAAATGATAAGACTGTTTTAGTTCTAATCCAATTTGATCCAACCTTATCATTTGATCATTGTTTTTCAGATATATGATTTAATTTGAATAAAGTTGTTTGCATTCAACAAATCCTATTTTAAGGTATATTTAATGCAAGTTTCAAATTAAAAAAAAAAGTAATTTATAGTCATATCAACAAAAACTTAATTAAGAACTTACCAAAAATGCAAGGTGGTAATCTGTTCATAAAGCTAGCAGTTTCAATAAGTGAAAATTCATCTTCCATTAAAATAGATTGATCTGCCGAAGCAGAAGCTGTGGTAGTGGCCATTGCATTTTCATCACGATTATTTAAATTGAAAGCTTCATTATTCAATCCTGAATTGCTTGCTTTAGGACTGGATACTGAGGTTATAAGTAAAACAAGGAAAAAACAATTTGCAACAAATGATATAATTAATAATTATCATTGTAAAATTAACAGACCTTTCTCTGGAGATTTTAAGATTTTTTCTTCTACATGACTTTCAGAAACTTTACGACTATTAGATGCAGAAAAGTTACTTCGAGTTCTAGGAGATATTCGTCCAGTAGATTGCAGTGGTGACATTTCACCATTATTCATTTCAGGCGATCCTAAACTCGAACTACTTGTAGCCGTAGCTGATCGAGTCTTATTCCTTGCTCTCATTTCATTTTCTCTCAACCATTCAAGATACGATTCTCGAGCAACTTGTTCCTCGATAGCTTCATTAGTGGCCTCCCAATCTGTAGCACGAAGTTTGTCTTCCAACATTGCTTGTTCTAATTCAAATTCTTCTGAAGTTCTTATTGCTTCCTTCATCAAATTTTTTTCTGCTAAAAAATTATTTTTGTTTACCCCTGGCTTCAATGAAGGTAGGCCAAGTCCAACACCAACTGTGGCTTTATAAGGATCAACAATAGAATTATAATGTATATTTCTGTGATAGCTAAGACGTATTGGTGCATTGTCAGTAAATTCCCCATGGAAAATATTTATTGGTTCTATACTGTAATGGTAAACTTCAATAGGTCTATTAAACATCTCTGATAATGCTTGCATTTCAATATGATTTCCATGAATGTGATCACATCTTTTCCTTTCTATATATTTCTCAAAATCTTCAGTTACATATTGAGAAAAGAAATCAGAATTTTTTGCCATATAATCCATGCATAGTTTTCTCACAGCAGTGTGCATTTCTTGATCTCCATAAACTTGGTCAGCAACTGCTCTGAAGAGACAAGCGCCATCTTCTCCCATTTTCTTGATTGAAAAACCCTTCTTTCTTAACTTCTTTTCAAATAATTTCTCCTTCTCATCCAATTCTTCTTCTGTCCACATTTCAATTGGACGATCATATTCGTCACCACTATTATACCCAGAAGGGCCTCCATTGACACCATCATCTTCAGTTGTTTTGACTTGCATTGCACTATTTGGCCTATCTTGAGAGGGACTATGTCCACTCTGCGAAGTGCTGGGATTTGTAAAATTGGTCTGATTATTCGTTCTATGCACAACATGATTAGAATGGACATGGGGATGATTTTTTCGAATACTTCTGTGAGGAGAAGCTCTATGACGACGTTTTGAGTGACTGGGTCCGCTGTCTGTCGTCTCGTATTCGTAAAAATTTGTTGATGTTGCGTGTGAAGGTCGCTTTTCGCCTCTCGGTGTGGCCGGTGGCCATGTTTGAGGCGAGAAATTGAACCTCTCGCGACTTTCTGGTGGATGAGGTTGATGTCCATGACGGTCGCCATGATAAGAATGATTGGGATCTGTGTTTTCACCTTCATTTTTCGACTGTGTCGTCTTTTTCTTGGGTAATATGGTCATGGTGATTGATATAGACGCTCTGTAGAGTTTACCGATTATTTCGGTCGTGCGATGACACTAAAATATAACTAATATAACTAATATAAAATATAACGTCACATCAAATACCGGTAGAGACCAAATAGATCTATAATTTCAATTAAAAAACAACTCTAAATTTCACTTTAAAAATTTCACGAAAAGTTAGTTTATAACAAACAAACTATTGTTTCTTTGTTTTCTGTAACAATTAGCAAATAATACATTAAATAATGCAATTATTACTTAATTGCATTCCTCTATTTAATTTATAAAATGGAAAATAATTATTATTAATATTTTTTTTTTTTATATCGAATAAAATTATTCATATTTAAATAATTAATTATAAATGTCGATTTAATTTTTATTAGGACATTTTATGTGCATTTAATTTTCATCGACATCATTCTACTGTCCATTTGTTTATTGGTCATTTTTTAAATTCAAATTATAATTAATACAATAAATAAATAAGGCCTATATTACGAAATTAAACATGAAGTAACTACACACAATACATTTTTAAATTAATCAATATACAGTTCAAACCTCGATATAGCGCTAACTTATAGTGCTATCTATATCACTACATTTTTGTCACATAATTCGAGAGTTTATAGGAGAGTTTACTATTAATATACATAATTCTTAATGTTTGAGATGCTTCGGTTTAACGCCGTACTCGATTTAGTGCCAGTTTCCGAATAGTGGCACTATATCCAGGTTTAATTGTGTCTTTATTCTGCTATTATAAATAAGTATTTTTATCTGATATTTTTTAAAGAATTAAATTAATTATTCTTATATGCTAGATACATCGAACACACCTTATTGCTGAGAACATATATTTATTACACCAAACAAACGTTTTCGGCCCAATTTATGGGCCATCTTCAGGTTACCGTTGTTCGACTCTAATACAAAATCGAACACGTTCAAAATTAAACCAAATTAGAACATACGTTTAAATTAAACCAATAGAATAAGCATAACCAGAATAATAAATGATAAAAAACCAAAATTACACAAAAATGAAAATAAAATACGGTGATTGTCGTAAACACTAAGGAACAGTTTCTTATACATTAACCCAGATAATACGTATTGAGTCACGGTAGACGCATTATTACACGTGTTACTTCTTATTATGTATTTCCAGGATGACGGTAACACCGTCGCATCCTTATAATTTAAACATCTGCCAGCCAAACTCGCTCTGTAAATTTCGCATTTCTCAGTTATGAATGACAGCGTTGGTGAGCGTACTTTTGCAAGAATTCATGCATCCTCCCATTTAACAACCGAACCATCCGCTTGCGCCATTTTGGATAATGCTGTTGCACACTTGTTTTTTGCGACATCGTATCTGTGCTCCTTAATCCTCACCCCAAGGTTTCTATTAGTGACTCCTACGTGAATTTTATCAATTTCCAACTGGTCATTTTTGTAGGGAATTGCATATACTGCTGCCTGTTCGTTATCATCAATTCTTTCTTTGTCATTTCCAATTAACCTGTACACTGTGGGGGCCCTTTTGCATATTATACTGGCGTTTTTGTGTTTCGCTATTTGCTTCATAATCGGGAAGAGACATTATTATACGTAAACTTTGCGAAGTTACCACCAGCTTCCGGTTTCTTCTTAGAGCCGCTCCTAGGCTTTACGTACGCTGATATTAAACGCTCTATAGATCTTGTTCCAAACCCTAACACTTTTGCAACGTTTTTGATCCTACCCAGCTCATCCACCCTGTCCATTACATTTGAGCAATACAGAAACGCTCTTCGGATTAGCGCCCTAAATGCAGATAGTTTATAAACCGTTGGGTCATTAGAATTTGCCGGAATATACATTGGATCATGAGTGAGCTTGATGTACACCTTCGTGCATAAAGCTCCATTTTTAAATTCAATGCTAACGTCCAAGAAGAGTAGCTCCTTGTTACTAACTTCCTCCAGGTTAAGTTTTAAGCCAAGTGTAGGTATATTAGCCCCACAGTGTATAGGTTAATTAGAAATGACAAAGAAAGAATTGATGATAACGAACAGGCAGGAGTATATGCAATTCCCTACAGAAATGACCAGTTGGGAATCGATAAGGACTACGTAGGAGTCACTAATAGAAACCTTGGGGTGAGGATTAAGGAGCACAGATACCATGTCGCAAAAAACAAGTGTGCAACAGCATTATCCAAAATGGCGCAAGCGGATGGTTCGGTTGTTAAATGGGAGGATGCAAAAATTCTTGCAAAAGTACGCTCACCAACGCTGTTATCCATAACTGAGAAATGCGAAATTTACAGAGCGAGTTTGGCTGANTGATGGCCAGATTTAGAAGAAAGACGTTTGTAACTGTTCTCATCCTCTTGTTGACAGCTAGTGTGACTATAACAAGAACATTCCCCAATACAGCCAATAGAAGAATGACACTATAAGGTAATATGAGTCGAACCTGTTCCACGCTTCCATTCATACTGCTATCCTCCACCATGCTATCATTATTAAAAGTTAAATTAGTTTTCATCTTCGGTATTCCTCTATGAAATCTTTATCTGAAAATAATTAACACGCATTATAAATGTTATAACACTTATTTAACTAACCAAAAATTAATTCTACTTCTTCTAATTAGATTTTTAATAAGGCCAACCGGAATTAATGCAATTGTACAAATCCCTTAATTATAAATGATGCACATTGAAACTATGTTAAGTTCTTTCTTCTAGAATTTACACTTCTCTTAACTTAAATTTGTCTTAATTATTTTAATTTCAAGTCTAAAAATATACAGTTATTAAACCTTAAATAAAAATGAAATATAAGTCAAAAAATCTTTAGCCATGTAATTTCTATCTACGATACTAATTTATATATATATATATATATATTTGTGTATTAGTACATTCTTACTTTATTTTTCTATATTTGTATATATATTAAAAGAAAATGGGAAATTCAATAAATTCCTCTTGTATAGAATTTTTATCTCTTGACATCTAGAAAAATTGAAAAGGAAGAAACATTAATGGTGAAAGAAGTGAAGAGGAAAGAAGTGATAAGGAACGTTCGGTAAACAGAAACTGGTTGAAAATTATGAAAACTTAAGCGAAATAAAAGTTATTATTCGTTTGAAATTGGAAAATAAGTTCCTCAGAAAGTACTTTCAGCAGAATTTCAAATATATTTTCAATAACTTAAAAGAAAAGTTATATTTTTTTTTTTACAGTAATATTAATTTCAGAAAGTTTATTAAAAATTCACTAAACTTTCTTACATATTTAATTATTAAACAATTTTTATTGAAATTCTTTAATATAACTGATAAATTCGTATCTAACAAATGTTTCTGAAAAGATTTACTTTCTATTAAAAAAAGTGTATCCAGTAATTTGCTAGGATAACTTATTTAATAACGAAATATAATTGAAAAAAATAATAATTTTTTTGACAAACATCTGTGAAAATAAATCTATATTTATCTGACTCTACGACGAATGGCTATAGAATTTAAGGAAGCGGCATTCAGTAAATCAAAAAGACACTCTTTGCTGTGTGATCAGATTGCAAGGTAATATTATGTAACTGGTAATAAACAGCTAGTAACGTTGAACATTATGTCTTTTTTTTCTTATATACAGCAAAACCTGTGTAAACCGGACTCGTAAGGTACACAGAACACGCTTCTTTTCTAAGAATTTCTCCTGTTTAGGCAGGTTTCCGTTTTATATAGGTTTCTCTTTGGATAGATTTTACTGTACTCTACTATAAAAAGTGAAGGGCAAGATAATTTACCAGACAAATCTGCATAGAGAATAGATTAAACGAGTCAATTAAATGAAGTTATTTATTGTATTTAATATACATTCATACAGTATATAATTATCTTAAAATAAAGATAAATAAATTGGAAGAGAATTTAAATAATAATAATAAAAAAATTTATAATATTACCAGAAGAAATTAATTTAAAAACGATCACGTTACATAATTCTCTTCCTTCTTGTATAGCTTTTTAGTCTTGACGTAGTTAAGATGTCTCGAGGAGTTGACAACAGCCAAAGAGGACACGTCGTGTGTTCTCCATCTGTTCTGTTGACAGCGAAACAAAGCCAGGAAACTCTGACGAAACTTGTAGTTCATGAAGCAATACGTGATTGGATTACAACACGAAGAGCTGTGAGCTAAAAGCTGGAAGAAAGATATACCGTAATATCCTAGGCCCACGTAAACAGATTCGGGATCATACATACTAATAGTATTTATGGTATAGAGAGGTGTCCAACAAATAAAGAATTCTAAAACCACTACAAATAACATTTTGATAACACGTTTTTTCTGTAAAAGGGATCTATCTAGGTTGCTGCTTCTAACTGCTTCTCTCTGGAGCAGATGCTCTTTTCCTATTACGGGATGACATAATTTATCGGATGTCCAAGCTGTAGATTCTGTGAATTCACTGGAAAAGTTGGATTTCCTGCGAACTGTATAAATAAAACCGTTATCTTTATACTATAAATAACTTTATAAATTTTAAAAAAAAGTATTATTAGTAGTTTACGTACTTTCGAAATCGTGTATTGGTCTTATAGTCTTCCACAGTGTCCTGATAATCAAAGTCACAGACATGATAACAAGAGGTACAACTAGAAGCACGACGTCCAAAAATATAGTAAAAAGTCGTTCAGTAAAAAGATTTGGCCAATTCTCTCGGCATTTATATTTATCTACAAAAAGCAAACATTGTCTTTTCGTAATTAAATTTTTACAGGTTATTAATTTTTTACCGCGAATTCTCATTTGCATATTATTAATTTAACACATAAAAACTTTTGTTTATTTAATAATTCTGCTTTTCTGTACTGTCTTACCTGTACCCTTGATGGATTGTAATTTACTCAGATATGCGATAGGAAACATACAGATGAGGGAACCGGAC
The DNA here is from genome assembly GCF_000671375.1 of Centruroides sculpturatus. NCBI lineage: Eukaryota > Metazoa > Arthropoda > Arachnida > Scorpiones > Buthidae > Centruroides > Centruroides sculpturatus. Next base: position 199,780 of record NW_019385130.1, on the reverse strand, counting down.
CAAACAATGGCGATCATTTTGTAAGCGTGGCTCAGAGTCTGCCATTGACGAGATTTTAGAGGGTGACAAATTGCATAATAACGTTCTATAGACATAGAAACTAAGGTCCAAGCGCTGACACTTACAGAAACAGCTGTAAAAAATCAAACAAATTTCAACTTACACCATTCAGTTTGCCCCCCAAAAAAATTCAAATTTTTATATAAAATTTAAAAATCCGAGATAAAGAATATATAATAAAGCATTAAAAATATTATTGTGAGATCTTCACAATGCTGGATTGCAATTTCAAATCATATTTTTAATTTATTTAATTTAAAATATGTGCTGTCGACTTCATCTTAGTAGTGTTTTGCACCTGTACACTATGCGTTTTCTGATAAGAGTCATTCCGGAAAAAAATGTTTAAATTGAAATCATGTGACTTCCGGGCCGAAAGTTCGACCGAAAGTTCGTATATAGTTAATTGGGGTCTCCTGCCCTTAAGCTTTCCATATCTAGTCTCGACTTTTATCTGTCTAACACCATTCTCGAGATTAAAGGACAGGCAACAGTGGAAATTTATAGTTTTTTTTTAAGTTGTAGCTTAATAAATAACTTAAATTATACAATAAAAGTATTATTTACCTTGTAAATAAGAAATAAGTCGACACATGACAGCACCAAATACAAATTTTCTCAGAAGAACCCCTGTTAAAGTGAATGGTATACAAAAAACTCCTAATAATAAGTCGCTGATGGCCAGATTTAGAAGAAAGACGTTTGTAACTGTTCTCATCCTCTTGTTGACAGCTAGTGTGACTATAACAAGAACATTCCCCAATACAGCCAATAGAAGAATGACACTATAAGGTAATATGAGTCGAACCTGTTCCACGCTTCCATTCATACTGCTATCCTCCACCATGCTATCATTATTAAAAGTTAAATTAGTTTTCATCTTCGGTATTCCTCTATGAAATCTTTATCTGAAAATAATTAACACGCATTACAAATGTTATAACACTTATTTAACTAACCAAAAATTAATTCTACTTCTTCTAATTAGATTTTTAATAAGGCCAACCGGAATTAATGCAATTGTACAAATCCCTTAATTATAAATGATGCACATTGAAACTATGTTAAGTTCTTTCTTCTAGAATTTACACTTCTCTTAACTTAAATTTGTCTTAATTATTTTAATTTCAAGTCTAAAAATATACAGTTATTAAACCTTAAATAAAAATGAAATATAAGTCAAAAAATCTTTAGCCATGTAATTTCTATCTACGATACTAATTTATATATATATATATATNAACATACAGATGAGGGAACCGGACCAAACAATGGCGATCATTTTGTAAGCGTGGCTCAGAGTCTGCCATTGACGAGATTTTAGAGGGTGACAAATTGCATAATAACGTTCTATAGACATAGAAACTAAGGTCCAAGCGCTGACACTTACAGAAACAGCTGTAAAAAATCAAACAAATTTCAACTTACACCATTCAGTTTGCCCAAAAAAAATTCAAATTTTTATATAAAAGTTAAAAATCCGAGATGAAGAACATATAATAAAGCATTAAAAAATATTATTGTGAGATCTTCACAATGCTGGATTGCAATTTCAAATCATATTTTTAATTTATTTAATTTAAAATATGTGCTGTCGACTTCATCTTAGTAGTGTTTTGCACCTGTACACCATGCGTTTTCTGATAAGAGTCATTCCGGAAAAAAATTTTTAAATTGAAATCATGTGACTTCCGGGCTAGACCGAAAGTTCGTATATAGTTAATTGGGGTCTCCTGCCCTTAAGCTTTCCATATCTAGTCTCGACTTTTATCTGTCTAACACCATTCTCGAGATTAAAGGACAGGCAACAGTGGAAATTTATAGTTTTTTTTTTAAGTTGTAGCTTAATAAATAACTTAAATTATACAATAAAAGTATTATTTACCTTGTAAATAAGAAATAAGTCGACACATGACAGCACCAAATACAAATTTTCTCAGAAGAACCCCTGTTAAAGTGAATGGTATACAAAAAACTCCTAATAATAAGTCGCTGATGGCCAGATTTAGAAGAAAGACGTTTGTAACTGTTCTCATCCTCTTGTTGACAGCTAGTGTGACTATAACAAGAACATTCCCCAATACAGCCAATAGAAGAATGACACTATAAGGTAATATGAGTCGAACCTGTTCCACGCTTCCATTCATACTGCTATCCTCCACCATGCTATCATTATTAAAAGTTAAATTAGTTTTCATCTTCGGTATTCCTCTATGAAATCTTTATCTGAAAATAATTAACACGCATTATAAATGTTATAACACTTATTTAACTAACCAAAAATTAATTCTACTTCTTCTAATTAGATTTTTAATAAGGCCAACCGGAATTAATGCAATTGTACAAATCCCTTAATTATAAATGATGCACATTGAAACTATGTTAAGTTCTTTCTTCTAGAATTTACACTTCTCTTAACTTAAATTTGTCTTAATTATTTTAATTTCAAGTCTAAAAATATACAGTTATTAAACCTTAAATAAAAATGAAATATAAGTCAAAAAATCTTTAGCCATGTAATTTCTATCTACGATACTAATTTATATATATATATATATTTGTGTATTAGTACATTCTTACTTTATTTTTCTATATTTGTATATATATTAAAAGAAAATGGGAAATTCAATAAATCCTCTTGTATAGAATTTTTATCTCTTGACATCTAGAAAAATTGAAAAGGAAGAAACATTAATGGTGAAAGAAGTGAAGAGGAAAGAAGTGATAAGGAACGTTCGGTAAACAGAAACTGGTTGAAAATTATGAAAACTTAAGCGAAATAAAAGTTATTATTCGTTTGAAATTGGAAAATAAGTTCCTCAGAAAGTACTTTCAGCAGAATTTCAAATATATTTTCAATAACTTAAAAGAAAAGTTATATTTTTTTTTTACAGTAATATTAATTTCAGAAAGTTTATTAAAAATTCACTAAACTTTCTTACATATTTAATTATTAAACAATTTTTATTGAAATTCTTTAATATAACTGATTAATTATTCATTTTTAATCCAATTTTAAAGCAATCTATCTGTTTAATTCTCATTTTCTTCAGTAGTGATATAGATAATATTTTTAAATAATTCAGTAATAAATTATAAATTTTAGAAAAAAATACATTCAAATTTGTATAATCGATGCTTTATATCTATAAATAACCGAATACGAACGTATTTAAAAAAAAAAATCCAAAAACGAGTTGCGTAACTTTCCAGGAAAAAAAGTTAAAATTGTGTATGGCGCCATCTGTTATGTGATTTTATTTAAAAACTTTTTATATTATTAATTAGTATAAAGTGGAAAAAGATTTAATTTTGAAGATCGTGGTGAGTTCTTATAAAAAATTGTAAATGCTAATAACTAGTAAAATCTTCATTAATTAAGTCCGACCATACTCGAGATATGGCACAAGATTCCTCTCTATATTCCCACCGCCTCGACCAAAACCAACCAAAATTTAGTAGCATTAATGCCCGTAATACACAAACCTCCCTGCAAAATTTCAGAAGTTTTCGGCAAAAGGAACAGGAGTTATTATGTTTCAAATTTGGTGAACAAAATCGTGCCCTAACACACAGAAACATCCGTACACCCCGATCTTCATTTCTCTACGTTTAAAGGTCCCTCGAGTCCAAAAAATATAAAAATATTGGGGGTAATTTTTTGTTCTATGGCCCTACTTTCCCTCAGTTATATACATAACATCTAGGAAAGTAAACTCCATATTAATTTTTAATTTTATCCTAAGTTTACAGTGTCTATTTAATTGTAATGTTTCTAGTGATTATTTAAAAATAAATTTATCCAGATAATATTTTAAATTAATTTAATCTAACACCATTTTCTATATTAAGGAAGAACAGACAGACAAACGGACAGAATGAACCCAGTGAGAATTTACAGGTCATAGGAACCATGCAAAATTTATTAATTAAATTCTACAAGACGAAAGAAATATAATTTAAAATATAAAAATTATCTATTTAAGATGTATTTATACAAAATTTATATCTGGAAGAGTTAAAATTGTGCATATCTTTAACGTTATCTGAAGGAAGATGAAGTGTTATGAGAAAGAAGACATTTAATATGCGGCATTAAAAATGTAAATGCCATTTACATTAATTTTAAATATTTTTATCCGTATTTTAAATCAACTGTACTATTTACATAACAGTTTAAAACTAGACTTTCAAGTAAATATTTTTAAAACGATTAAAGATAAAATTTAATATAATTATATTAAAAAAAATATATTGTACAGTATATTATTTGCGAATCGCAACCTTTAATGAGTATGGAGAAAAAAGTTTTTGATATTTAACTTAATATAAATGTTCTAAAGTTATGTAATTTTCTGCTACTTTTGGTAAAACATTTGAAGAGAAAAGAAGAAAATATATTTATATTTTTTTTTAAAAAAAAAAAAGAAATATAGTAAGAAAAAGCTGAACTTGCAGAAATTTTCTTACTTAACGACGACGTAATGACAAATTACGAGTCATTCGAGTGGCAAGAAATTACATTAAAAATACTAAGAAAAGACAAATGGCACGACAATCGATAAAGTTTTATGTAACAGAAATCTGGTTTTAGTCGTTGCTACTAATACACAAGGAGTCTATTGTTACTTATTTAATATTGACATTTTACTTTCCGAAAATCTTCAAGAACGGATAAACCGACGGACGAACGAACGAAAAAAGAAAATAGATATCATTTATATCAAGTTTTTAGTTCGTCAGTTTGTTGCATGTAAATTTATCTATTTTGTAGAAAAAAACGTTTTATTTACACGTTTCTGAGATAAAAAAAACATATAAAAAATGTGATTTTTTCATATAACTGGCGATTTCCTGTTGCTTCGTCTTTGTTTTTCGTGTTGAATGATCGATATTAAAGCATTTTATTTAATAAAAATCAAAATTAGATTCTTCTATCTGGAACAGAAACTAAATTTAGAAATTTTTTTTTTATTAAATTGCTATTATCTCAAACAACTAAACCTCTTAAACAACAGTAGGATGTAGAATTATTGTGTAAAGTGGTATACACTTAAAAATTATGCCTTAATATACTTTACGAAGTTCAATAATAAAGAAAACCTGAAATATTTTGGTTCGAAACTCCTCTTCACTTTAGAGATAAGTTTTGAAAAACGTTATATTAGTATTTCATTAATAAAATTAAGTCTAAAATAATAATTTTATCGTGTTTTCGGGCGAATAAGGCAGTAAAATGCAACAAAGTATAAAGCTTTAAACAGGATCTCAATTAGTTATTCACCATCTTTAGAGCCCATTTAATTTACAGAGAAACAGGAAGAAGTATTAAAAACAAAAAAACGTTTTACATATTTAAGTGTTGGGACCTTCCTTCCTCTTATTAGGGCCCTCATTTAATTTATAGAAATATAGGAAGAAGTGTAGAAAACAAAAAGAATTTCAAAACTTTACGTTTTGGGGTCCTACACGGTCCATATACCTATAAGTGAAGATAGATGTTATACAGAGCTCTATAAGGAATCTATGCGTAAAGATTTAGGAATTTTAACAATTTAAAACGTTAGAAACTGTAATATTTGCTTAAGTTTTAGCCTCAAGAAATATCCCGAAACGGCACAGAAATTGTTTCTGATATAAAATAAATCAGACGTATTGAAAAAGAGAATAATATGCAATTTGTGATCGAGTATCTAAGGAACTTTCTTTGGTTGAATTGAGTTGATAGAGCAAATATTCTATAGTAATAAGTTGAAAGAGAAGTGTGACGGGAAATTACTTCTGCCTCATTTTACCCATTCAATGAAGAAATCACGAAGAAAGTGACTTTTTAAATAAGAAAGAAAACCAATTGATTCGGATTTGTAGTCAGATTGTTATTGTTCAGAGAGCAAAAACATTTTGTCGACCCTCTAGAAATCGCTATATCATTGAAACATGCAGAAAATTCAATAATGTTATCTCAGAAGATAGTAAATATAATAAATTCGAAACGAAATTAAAATAAGAAAATTTTAATAAATAAATGATTGAAATAATAATTCATTCGTAAATATTTTGAAGTATTGAAACAAATGCCCTAAAGCTGAATAAATTCATTTCTACACGATTAAAGTTCGTGAAAGTTATGCTAAACATCAACACCATCAACACGTTTACTGTAGAATATAACAAAATTATTTTAGTTTAAACGAAATTTTATTTATTTTGTGTACAAATAATTTGAAAACCGTTTCCATTAGCGTACTTTCTATTAATCGAACAAATTATGCGCTTATGTGAAACGAATAGTGTAGGTAGTGCCCCTGAGATGCGTGCACTACCTGCAGTACTCAGCTGCACTTCGTTGTCACTGGTAATTTTATAAAAGTTTTACTTTTTCAACACCTGCTCCATTGTGTGCAGATTCTTGAATAATAATCTTCGACGCTTCTCGAAGATCGAAACGTTTCGATGGTATCATATTTCCTTAAAAATAATTCATATTTTTTAATAATTCCCTAAAAATAATTAATATTTATTTTAAAAAATTCCCTAAAATAATTCATATTTAAAAAAAAATTCCCTAAAATAATTCATAATTTTTTTTTATAAATCCCTAAAAATAATTCATATTTTAAAAAAATTCCCTAAAATAATTCATATTTAAAAAATTTCCCTAAAATAATTCATATTTAAAAAAAATTCCCTAAAATAATTCATAATTTTTTTATAAATCCCTAAAAATAATTCATATTTTTTAAAATTCCCTAAAAATATATTTCTCAGGCACGTGTAACTTTAATTGAAAGATTTATGTATTGTAAGAAATACAAATGATCGTTCCACATGTATTTGTTAATGTACTGTATTATTTATATGTTAATGTATGCAAAATTTATGTATAATTATATATACAATATATATAAAATAGTAAATAAGTGAACATTTATAAGCTGTATTTTATAAATTACTTGAATTTTTTATTATATAATCTCTATTTATATTACTAATACTAAATTTTAATGTAAATAAAAATATTTAATTAAATATTATTTTTTCTATTTTTTATGCTGATGATATATCTAAAATTATATAAATTAAAAATATCTTATTTTATAAATATTATTATAATTTAATAAGAAACACAAAAAATAATTCGGAATCTCTTTGTATATCATAAGAATACAATTAAATACAGAAGAATCAACCCTTTTCTATTGTGGTTTAGTACACAATACGAAGACTTATTATGTTTTTATTCTCTTCAGCTTTATTACATTATTACAAAAAGACTAATACATTTTAAAATAAGTATACCACAATAAAAAATAATAGATTTAATATACAATGAGTTAAGATTTAGATATAATTTGAAAGCTTACAAACGAAAACATCATCATTCTTTGCATGTTTCTCGAATAATTAATTAAATTAATTGAGTATTTTTATTTAAATTCGTTAGTTGATCTTTTATTATTTAATGGATTCTGTTTTTCTGCTCTACTCTTTACATTTTTACCAATTTATTTATTTTTATTAATAATTATTCGAGTATTTTTAATGTATTAAGTTAATTCTTTTAAGCATCTTTAACATATTTAATAAAAATTCAGTTTTAATGATATCATTTATTAATTATAGAAAAATTTAAGACTTTTATATACGAAATGTCAGAGACGAGATAAATATAAATATTTATTTAATGAAAACATCAAGAAAAAGCTATTGAATTTGTTATTATAAACTGAATTTGTTGCAAATTAATTTTATAAAAAGTAAACACTATTAAAAGGATTATTTTTATCTCACGCCTACTCTAAAAATAAAACTTAATGTTTATACTTCTATATTTCCATACATTAGAATTTTATCACATGAGAAAGCAAGTGAAAGAAATGTTTTTTAGAGGACACCTGACATCTCCTCTGCATCTTCTTCCCATCTCTTACAGAGATGCAAAAGGGGATACTTTCACACCTTCGAAATCACTGCTTTATTTACATAAAAAACTAATTTGTTTAATAAAATAGCATACCAAATTTGAAAATCTTAACCCAAAAATAGTATTTTTTTTTCCTAATCACAACTTGAATAGGATAATCCATATAAAATTTATACGTGTAAGACAATTCAATAATTTTTTCTTATTAATCATTCTCTTTGACCATAAATTACCACGTAATCCTGGGGTACTTTGAGAAACACCCATAAGTAATTATGATTAAAGTAATATTTTAATTCTTGTTATTTTAATTTGAGTCATTTGTACTCAAATGACCATTAAAAGTATCAACTTTTACACTCGTTATCATCTATTTAAGTGCAAGTATCTTAATATTATCTCTTCGTTAACAATTTAATAGATGTTATATGAGTTTATCTGGTAAATAATTATATATATTTGCTCTTCAATTTATGCATTACACCCACGCAACACTAGCATTCCTCTATTGAATTGTATTGTGTTCTATACATAAAAGACACGATAAATTTAATATTTTTGCTAAGAAGTAAAGTAAAAGTTATCTTGCTTCCAGCACTATAACATCTTGAATTTTAATATCTCTACTGGGAATTCTTCAAGCCATGTCTTAAGATATGCTTCTTGCTTCACTAAAAAAATTATGTATACTTTGAGATAATTTTTATTCTATATCTCACGAATTTTTTAAAGAAAATACTCTATAATTGAATATATAAATAAATATATATACATTTAAATCGTACATTTATATATTTACGTAATCGTTTCATGAATATAAACAAGTTTTAAATCATTTCCAACTCAAATTCATGCAATAAAAACTCTACTACGGCTTTAAAATTGAAAATCTTACTATCGAAAAATTTTTTTATCAAATATATTTCATGAAAAATTCTTTTTTATTGGATTACATTTCAAGATTTAATCCTTAAATATATATTTTTTATATTGAAGTTTTGTTTTATACGCTGTATTTACAGATAAATATAGAGAAAAATCGTTACTGTTATGTAATAAAGTAAAGATTTTTATTTAAAATATTTAATTATATTAATTTTAAACTTAGTACTTAGTAAAAATAACATTTAGTATTAAAAAAAGTAATTAGATAAATATAAAAAATGCCGAAAACGTTCGTTTTTTTAATGCACTTTTGGACATTTAAAACCTGATTTTAAGTGTATAAAAATTAAAAACATGCTATTTTCTATTATTATTTTTAATTTTTAAATATGTTTATTCTGATTTTATTATTATTATTTAAGCATTCACTTATGGAAGCAGAAAAAAAGCTCTAGGCTATTGTTATTCATAAAGATCACTGGAAATTTAAGCTAATTAGTAAGATCGTTAGGTTCTGATTAACTGTGATTGACACGAGGCATGTGCTTTATTTAATAATTCAGTCAGTGATCTTTGTTTACTATTTATAACCTTATCGTCTAATCGTCTATTTAATTAAAATCATCCGCTTACTCTTATTACTCATTAAATGTGATTGATCACATTATTTTCTCCTCGTTTAACTCAAGCAAATCAACATCTGTACTTTTATTATCAAAGAAATAACCATTTAAATTATCTGACATCAAGCAAAACAGTACAAAAATACAATTTAGCCAATTTGCTAATGGATAAGTAAAAATTTATATAAATTACTACATAATAATCTGTAGAAATATACGTAAATTTTTACCATATAAATTATGATACAAAGACTTTCTAAATTCTTAGAATATTTAAAAGTAAAATAAATTATTGATAGATTTCGTAGAAGTTCCGTGAAGGTTATAGAGAATAAACAATTCTTTCACTAAGACGTTTACAATAAATTATTTATAAGAACTACAACTAATACTTACTGAATTACACACAAACTATTGAATTTCTTTTGTATTTACATAAACGTTTAATAGGTTAAATTGTGCGATTATTTTTCTTTACTCAAGCGCTTACTTTTAAATAGTAGTTTCTCTCTTTTTTTTTTGTTCTGTCATTTACGAGTATTCACTTGAATAATTTAAATCAGACAAAAAAACATTTAACAATAGATTAAATTTCAGAATAACTAAATTTAAAAGGCGTAAAATTTAAGCAATGAAAATTAATTATAACATTTGAAAACGAATGTATTTTTAAGTGTTATTATTTTTTTAATTAGTTATTTGTCATTAAATCAATTATTTTTCCTTTTAAGCGCTTATTTTTTTTTCTTTTTTTTTAGAATTTTAAGTACAGGGGCTTTTTTGAATGAGTTTGCAGCCTTATTAGCGGAAAAATTTCCTGTTATTACTACTCATGTGACGTTCTACAATGATTAAAATTTCAAATTTAACAAGGAAAGTTTGAATATTCTTTCATCGTTCCAACATGTTAATCTTTGAACAAGANAGTACAGTGGCTTTTTTGAATGAGTTTGCAGCCTTATTAGCGGAAAAATTTCCTGTTATTACTATTCATGTGACGTTCTACAATGATTAAAATTTCAAATTTAACAAGGAAAGTTTGAATATTCTTTCATCGTTCCAACATGTTAATCTTTGAACAAGAGTTGGCGATCCTAACTCTTTCCAAATGTTCAATTTCATACAGCTAAAGATACGAGACTTTCAGTGTGTTGGTACCTTTTAGAAACATGAATGCCACTCCATCTCTAACGTCGGATTTACCATAAAGCATAGCATAAAGGAACCTAGTCAATTCCAAAGAATCGACAACAAGCCACAACAAGAACAAAGGAGGTCATCGAGAAAGTAAAGAATTACAGCACCACACCAAATCTTCCCACCAAAACAGCATTAGCAAAGAAGTGTCAAGTATCAGTGTCGTCCATTAATCGCATTATTCACTAAGATCTGAACGTAGGCAAATTGGTAAAGGCAGATGTTTACAAGCTATCAAATTACGATAAAAAAGAATCGAAAGACAACACAAGAAAGTTATGTGAAAGGTATTTGACAGATGGAAAAAACGAATTTTCTGACTTTCTGACCATCTCAATTTTAATGGCACTCGCAAAATTTGTTACGTGAAAGACGAATCAGAAGAGATTTGGCAATGCAGAGAAAACTATCCTCAAAGATTCATGCTTGTGGGTTGTTTGTCGAGAAGAGGTCCACTTCTACTTATCATTGTGCCCTTGAAATTGGGCGGTAGTTTGTCAAGCACGTTCTGAAACCATTATTTGAAAAAAATCTGCCACATATGTACCCAAATGAGATGCACGAAGTGTTTCTACATCGTGTTAAACAAGCTCATTGACCGAACAATATCTTAAGAACCTCTACTAGAAAATGGGAATTAGTTACACCAATAAGAAGGACATATCCGTAAAGGGTTGTGATGCCAATTCCGTTGACTTTTTTGAATTTGATTCACTGAAACAGAAGCTGTTTAATCTTAAAGCGATAAAATTCTATTTTCTCTTCTTCTGATATTTAAATTATCCATAGAAAATGAAATTTAAAAAAATGTAAATTGAAAGCAGTTAAAGATGAATAGGAAAGTTTAAAAACTAATTTTTTAAATGTTATTATCTTTTATAATTAATTAGTTATCATTAAATGAATGTTATTTTTCTATAAGAGTGTATTTATTTATAATTATAAGCGATACTCTCTTCTTTTCTTGTAAAATTTGTGGAATATTCTTTCGAATTAGTCAGATCGTTTTTATTTTAATTAATATAAAACATAAATACATAAATAAAAACACTTAATAATAGATTAAAGTTTAGAAAAATAAAGTTTAAAAAGCGGCTAAAATTTCCATTAAAATAAATTAATTCGTTATATTTTAATTAATTTAAAAGCATTAGTATCATAGAAATAATGTTTTAAATTACAATTTTAGTTGACAAATATTTAACAAACATGTAATTGAATTAATTAACCATCACTCTTTGTGTTGAACCTGATAACATTTATTATTGAGGAAATGTTCGTAAATCGAACCCTTTGTAGAACCTAAATACACCCCTTTATTTTACATAAGACAAATTGATTTAAAGAAATTTCTGGCCCACTTGATCTTAGTTTTTTTTTTTTTTTTTGTATTACAGATTCTAAGACGAGTGGAATGAATGCATAAAGGGGAGAAATTAAAACTTAAGAACTCGATCATTCAAAAGTATGTCCTTAACTATTGAAGCAATATTTTTTTTTTTTAAAAAAAAAGAGAGGATGGAATACAGAATACGAAATTTGTGGCGTGCAAAAACACTTCAAATATTGTATAATTTAAAATATGAAGACACTAAAACACCAGCTTATATTCGTCCAACTGTTTTACTCCCTGAGCTTAAAGCTAAACTGGTCAAACATCTAACTCTTATAAAACCATTTACAAAATAGAAAATTAAATTGTAAAACCAATTTAAAAAGTCCAGCAACGAATTGCATAACTTTTTCGACTGTTATGCGATTTTAATTAAAAAAAAAACAATTTTTGCCATTTTTTTGAATTTTAGGTTCAGATTTGCAATAATCCTGGCGGGTTAAATTTGACACGAATACAATACTTTCCCTTCTTACGTATACATAACATCCGGGAAAGTAATATATGGTCCGATTTAGAGACTATTATGGGATCCTACTTCGAAAACATTTTCTTAAAATAGCAAAAGTTCCTTGTGTAACAAAAATAAATATCATTAAAAGATTGATTTTTAACAGATTTTGAAATCATAATACCACAAAAAAAAACAATCCTTTAGAGAAAATATTACGATGTTTCAAAACATATTGATACAATAATTGAAGGTAATACACCCGAGACAAATTTGGGGGTTTGCTTTTGTTACACTTACTCTATAACTTATAGTATAATTTAATTATGTTTGACATCGATATCAGTGGAAGGTAATGATCAAAGAACAATAAAAGATAAATGGAGATATAAACTGATACGAAAAGAAAATTCTTATAAATCTTTATTGACAACATCTTAGATTTTTAGACACTTCCATTTCTGAGAAAAATCGCTAAAAACCTTGGCGACAAATCGCAGGTTGAGATAATTGCTAATAGAGTTTGTCAATAGAAAAATCTGACATTTGATCTTTACGTCTGATGCTACTTTTCCACTAATCGATGAAATAAATTCGAACAATGTTATTTTTTAAAATAACGATTTAAATATTTATAAAAATATGTAAATTTTTACGTCAAAAATTATGAAAAAAATAATAATAATAAAGCACCTATTTATATGCTTAACTAAGATAAAAAGTAGCCCAAAAGTTTGTTAACCAAAGTACAATTTTTATTCTTTCAAGATTAGTTTAAGAACGATTAAAAACCAATTTGGAACAGCTATATATTGTATTATTACACTAGTTTATGAACGTTATTAAATGTATATCTCGGTTAACTGACTTTTATCCATCCTCTATGAATAATTTTAATTCTTATTTAAATATAAAATTAATAAAAATATGAATCAATAATGAAATATTGTATGTTTAATGGACATAACACATTTATAAATCTTTTATAAATATTTACTTTAATAAAAACGAAAATCAAAGTAAATTCGTATTTACATATAGAAAACATCATAAAGATGTTACTTTATAACATTTTAAATTTTGTTTCGAAAATAAACACTTGTTTATACAAGAATTTCTATAATATAAAACATCATCTAAGAGGAAAAAAAATGAAAATACTGTTGAAAAGTATCCGAATAAAAAAAGATTTATTAGTTTTCTTATGAAAGCAAGAATTTTGGTAAATATTGTGTGGGAGAAGAAAATTTATTAAAGTGCTTTGGGCTTGAGTAAGAAAAATATGTAATTGAAAGTATTAATAAACAAAGAAAAAATTGCGAGTATAAGAAGAAAAAAATACAAAATTGTGAGTATAACAGAGGAAAAAATACAAGATTTTGAGTATAACAGAGGAAAAAAATACAAAATTGTGAGTATNGTATCCGAATAAAAAAAGATTTATTAGTTTTCTTATGAAAGCAAGAATTTTGGTAAATATTGTGTGGGAGAAGAAAATTTATTAAAGTGCTTTGGGCTTGAGTAAGAAAAATATGTAATTGAAAGTATTAATAAACAAAGAAAAAATTGCGAGTATAAGAAGAAAAAATTACAAGATTTTGAGTATAACAGAGGAAAAAATACAAGATTGTGAGTAAAATGGAGAGAAAATACAAGAATGTAAGTGTAACAGAGGAAAAAAATACAGAATTGTGAGTATAATAGAGAAAAAATATACAAGATTGTGAGTGAAATGGAGAGAAAATACAAGAATTTAAGTGTAACAAAGGAAAAAATACAAAATTGTGAAGACTAGTAGAACAATTTTAAAAATAAATTATGCTGATATAATTCTTAAAATGAGAAATATAAATAGTTGTTATATTATTTTTTAACAATTATAATTTGCCGTGTATAAACCTCAATGATAATATTGCTTGAACAGTAATAGATATTTGCACATTTAATATAAATAAATGAAATAATTTAGCTACAAATAATTATTTAATAATACGAAAATTGTAAAATATATTTAATTCTGTATCCATTATTTAGATTATAATAGTGTAATTTAAATAAAATTTTCCTTTCTAGCGGTATGTAAAATAATTTTTTTAATATGCAAATTAATTTTTTAATTTAATAATAAAAATAGATATTTGATTAAGTTTTTAAAACAATTATTTGTAATAAAAATAATACCGTATTTTATATATATAATAGAAAAGGGTTGAGTTTTAGATTATTGATTGATTGATTAATAAGCACATGATACTGCTACTTTATCGGTTACAGTCGACCCCCCTATAACACTGTTGATAATTCCGTTTTATATGAATTTCATGTTGTACGAGTCACTTAGATTTTACAAATACGTG
>NW_019385130.1:148510-183559 GCF_000671375.1 Centruroides sculpturatus | reverse complement strand
TGTTGTACGAGTCACTTAGATTTTACAAATACGCGAGCCGTTCACAGCCCGGCACACGTATTTGTAAAATCTAAGTGACTCGTACAACATGGAATTCATATAAAACGGAATTATCAACAGTGTTATAGGTGGGTCCATTGTAATTATACTCATTGTGGGCTTGCATAATGAAAAATGACGTCAAACAACATGGATTAGAAATGGAAATTTATCATGACCATGTGGATCAGGAAATCCTCCTGATGAATTGCTGCCACACTATATTGGGGTCTAAAACAAATTCGAATTAGGACCCACAGAAATAATTATTTTAGAAATGGTTAAAAGGGTTTTCTTATTAGAAAAGTATATATATATATTTCTTTATATTTTGATTAATTTTCTCCAGAAGATTTCAAATTATTTAACGCAAGTAGCAAGAAAATAAGATAATTAGAAATAAACATCAAATGTCATTTTTGAAAAAATAAATATATAAAATTTAATTACAAAGTTAGATTATAATAATCCACGTTGGAGAAAATATAATTTAATGATTGAAGAATTCGTTAAGAAAAATAAGAAAAACTAATTTAAATACTTATTTAATTAGAAAACTTAATAATATTTATTTATCAAAAGTTTTCGATGAAAAATTTTAAACAAATAAATCAAATACTTAAAAAGAACTATCTAAAGTATATTAATTACTTAGTAAACATTTAGAAAGTTATTCAAAGTTTAAGTATTCTTAATAAGTTTGTATACATGTCTAGAGTTATATTTAGGCTGATAAAAAAATTCTTATGTTACACTTATTTAAAAATGTATAAATGTTAAATTAATCCTATTCGGAGTTTCTATTATTCTTACAGTTACTAAGAGAATTATGCCAAATGATTTTATATATAAATAAGAAAATTACAGCTTTTCTATATAAGTCTATTTCGATCAAATTGAACAAAAGCAATTTATAAGCTTAATTCAAACTTATTATAAAAAGTATCATATGTCTATTCTTAAGATAAAAGAAGATGAATTCAATATTTAGTCTGATATGGAATATATTTTATATTCAATATAAACAATATGCGACATTATATAAAAGGAAAATGTATATTAATCTTACATATTTTGAGTTTTGTTAAGGTCTTAATTTGTTAATATCGCTGTTAAAATACTTTAATAATTACTATTAATATGAATAGCAATTAAACAACACTTCCTATTTCATTAAATTATTCCACTTTAAGCATTTAAATCTAGTTCAGTTTTAACTTCGACCCTACTCGAGATATGACACGACCCTTTTATCTCTTTATTCCCTTATCATTAACCATCAAAGTTTAATAGCATCAATCCTCCTAATAAACAAACCTCCCTGCTAAATTTCAGAAATTTTCGACATAAAGTACAGGAGTTATTAAGCTTCAAAGAAGGTAAACAAAATCGTGCCACATACATATACACACGCTAACATCCCTACATACAGAAATTACCCCCGAATATATCTGAATTTCTCGACATTTGATGGTGTCCTAAGTACAAAACTGTAAAAATCTTAAGGGAGTCATTTTTTGACTGCTCGCCATGCTTTCACTTTGTTACATAAAGTAATAAATAAGTAAATAATTACTTCATTTAAATATCATAAATAAATAATAAGTATAAGGTAAGTTATTCTCTTAAATTTTTGAGACTCAGTTAGAAACATATTGACTAAAAAAGTCTCTTAGTGGTGATTTTTAGGAAAGGTTGAGAAATTTAATGGTCATACTGAAGAATTAATATAGTTCGTGGCCAGTGTAGCAGTTATTAATAATAACTTAGTACGGATATTTGATCTAATATACTCTATGCGCAACTTATAAATAATACAAATATTAATATATGTATAACTTACATTATATATGTATAGGGCTATGTACACGTTATTCTAGCAGCAAGAATTCAAACATAATGATTGAAAATTCTTCAGTATAATCATTAATTAAATGTTAAAATGAAATAGATTAACAGAAAATGTGAAATGTCATTTATAAATATTCATATTAATATTAGTTTTTAAACTAATTTATGAGAATTAATAAAATATGAAAATCATAAGAAGCCAGATTTAAACATTTAACATTATATATAATATATATCTGGTATACTGTATTGTCTTTGCAGACAATATAGTTATCATTACCGATAACCCATATGAATTAGAAGAAATGCTAGGGCAACATTCAAGTGGGATTGAAGATGAATATGCAAAAGACGAAAGTAATGTTTAATGAATTTACCATGAAACAGAAGACTATGACAAACAGAACTGACATTGAAGAAGTACAAAATTATGTCTACCTGGGCCAAGAAGTAACTGTGGATAACAATATCACGAATGGGACAATTAGGATGGGATGAAGTACAGTACATTTGGTAAAATAGCATACTTTACAAAAATCACTTGCTACTGTGCCAGAAAAGAAACGTATTGAACCAATGTGTTCTATCAGCACTCATGGAGAAGAAGCAAGCAAAACAGAGGCTACAGACAACACGAAGAGGTATGGAAAAATGGATGCTGGGCATTAGGAGAAGAAACAGAAAGCGAATCACCTGGATAAGAAACTAAACAAAGGTATATGATATTATTGAGAAAATCAAACGTCCAAAATGGTAATAGGCCAGACACATTGATAGAAGAAAGACAACAGATGGACTATAAATATCTTAGAGTCAAACGCCCAAGACGGAGACTCCAAGTACGATGGATAGACAAAATAAGGAAAGTTATTGACGTAAATTGGAAAACAAAAGCATTGGACAAGGAAAAATGGAAAAGGTTTGACAATGGTTGATGATGATGATGATGATGATGATGGTATATATACTGTATATATATAAACATTGAACAGGAATTTGTTTGTGTGATTGAGTGATTTTTTAAAAAATATGAATAATACATTAATTTGCAACTTATTTTTCCTATTTTTGACATAAAAAAATGTTTCGAATCTAAATGTATATATATTATTTTTCTAGTTCCGAATTAAAATTTTCGAAATCTGTTTTTATGCAAGTCTACATTAAAACTTTTCGTAGAAAAAATTATACTTTTTTACACGAATAAATTTAGAAATTTATATTAAAATCATTTTCTGTTTAAAAATATGAATTTTTTAACTTAAGTATACTCATATTTATTGCTTAAACAATAAAAAACTAAAATATTTTATTTCTATAATGGAATTAATGACCACTTTATGAAAAAAAACTCTTAAAACAATAATTTATAGATAAAATTTATAAAAACATATTAAAATTATAGAGTAATTTCTTATAAATATAATTCAAAATTTATACATATCTATGTGTAGTCTTAGATTTAAACAATCTCCTTTTACTCCCTTTATTTTTTAATGCTTCTTCAAATATTATTCATAAATAAAAATTAATTTGAGAAATAAATAAATTAAATCTTAATTTAATAACATTTTAAACGAAATAAAATATTCATTAATAACTCTAAATATAATCTAAAATTACTTTACATATTTGTTAAAGTGGTAAGTATTATAATTATATTAATTGATAATTTTTAAACTTTAACAGGAAAGACACGAGAAGAAGAACAATTTGAGTTAATTTAGATAAATTATATACAGAAAATAAAAGACATGAATAATACAAATGGATATTTGTAAATAAATGTAAATTCCATTTAAAAACAATAGAAATAATAAGTTATAGAGCATTTTTCTGACAGTTATTTTCAAAAGAAATTGTTAATGGACAGGTTTCATAAATTTAAATATGTATTACGTATGGATCTCTCTCTCTTTCTTTCTCTCTTCCTCTTCCTCCTCCTCCTCCTCTCACTCTTCCATTCATTTTCATTAAAACTTTTATATAATTTTTTTATGTCGTTCTTGTATAATAGAATTGAATCATTCTACGTATACAAGTTAAGTAATAAAGTGAATTTAAAAAACCGAAACTTTTCTAACAGCGGTCACGTTAAGAAAGAGAAAAAGTGTTTTCTAAGAGTCTAATGGAAAAAATAATGGCGGCTAACTTTTCTTTTAGGGAAAAAAAGCCGTCATCACTCTTTAAAATTCTTAAAACCGATACGTGGTCCTGTTTTTCTGTTTTTCTACTTCGTATAATTTACTAAAACTTTTTTATCACAAACCTTTTCGGTTTATCTCACTTCGTGTACCTATATATATATTTATAATTAAATTATTTTATTTTAAATACAAGACTCGTCACTTTATTTATAAATGGATTTTCGGGCGAAAAATGGATGATTATTATTCCATTTCCAACACTTTATTGTGTTAAGATCTCACTTATTACAGCGGCTATACGTAATATTTTAATACAAAAATATTTCGTTTTCGTATCACAGTTGCTTTGTTGAATTGTCGTTAAACACGTGGAATTATTTTATGAAAAAAATTATGCCACAGAAAAGCGAAATGTCTTTTTCAATTATATATAAAGCAGCAATTTTGATTTTGTATTTAATTGATGTTTTTATTCAGATACCAGAGCGATAACTTCGCATCGGGCTCTGGTTAAATCATAGCAGTGAAATTGTATGCAAGTTGTACGTCGGTGGGGCCAATGGTCGATTGGACTTCTGCTTCATAAGTGATGAGTTGGCCCGTAGCGACAAGACAAGTGTTGCTAAGAATAGGTCATAATTATTCTAGTACTGTAGGGGATTTGCAAGTTTGGTATGTTACCTGCTGGGGAAATTACAAGCCAGTTTGCAATGCATTGTGGAATTGAAACTTGTACTCGAAATATAGCTTTGTAGTTGTACTGTACAATGATAAACTCTTTTCTACTTAGAATTTTAAGATTTTAGGGTGTGCATACGTACCATCCGCACCTCTCTGAATTCGCCCGACTTATATAAAGAATGTACAGATAAAAATCTATATAAAAAAATGTATTGACACCCAATACACTCTGTTATTCGTATTATTATGATTATTTTGAACTTTTTGAATCACCTTTCAACTAATTTAACTAATACAGAGTTACTATCTACTGCTTTCATTAAAAACAATCGTACCTCTTACAAAATATTGGAATAATTTAAATCTTTTCAGCTCTAATCTCAGAGTGAACATTATATTTTATTAAAAAACAAACATTCAGAATATAATTAACAGCTTATAAAATAAGCAAAAATACTATAAAGTTTTCATTGCATACAAAATACTAAATAGCAGACTTAAGCACACTCTACGCCTTTTGGTTTGGGTCATTTCGTAAATTCATGCCTCAAAAATCGAAGGAATGAATATAATGAGATAGAACTGGTATAAAATTATATCAGAAATTTAGTTTTATGTCATGTGCTAACATTGGGAAAGAAAGTTCACTGTAGACTTCAAATCAAGCGAAAAAGAACCCATTGAGATTTGGCACTCTAAGCAAATGCACGTGGGCCTATCGCTCGTCTCAAACGCATTTCAATTTTAAATTCATAAAACATTTGAAGAAGAGCGTAAATTTAAATTAGAAGTATTGATACTAGTTGATTTAATTGACAAATTTTATGAAATAAAACATTAACTATAGCAAAAAGAACAGGCCTAGTATTAGAAGTATATGTGCATATTTCTTAAGGTGAAGAATATCGTCTTTGGAATCAAATTAAATTCTCTAATTATCATCATAATGTAATTTTTCGTGTTAAGAACGAAGTTCATAACGTTGAAGACAAAATAAGTTTTTAAAAAGCTGGAACGTTTAAACTAAACGTTCATTAAAATGTGCAATTAAGATCAAAGAGACGTTCAAATCAGATATTAAAATAAATAAATAATTAACAGATTTATTTTAATTATTTACTTTAAGCAATTTAGTCATATCACAGCTATTTCTCATACAAAATGAATTTTCTAAATTATAACATTAGTTAAAAACTTTCAAAGTCACGTTTTCTAAATTAAATTTCGTTAACAATTCTTACATCGTACAATCAATTCATTTTTAAACTTCAATATCAATTCAAAATGTTTGCAATTTATGAAATCTAATTAAATATATTTTTAGATGCTTCCCTGAACAAAATTCTTAAAAATTAACTGAATGAAACTGAACTATTGAAATGGAAGTCATAAACTTTATTCATATTAATACTTAACTTGAAATCCTTATTAATAGAAAGAAACCTATTTAAATTCTAAATTAAATTTTAATAATGTAATATATATATTTTTTTTTTCGAAGAATCTCATAAAAACTTAATAATATTTCTATTTTAATCTAAAGAACCTCAAAGCGCTTTCGCACGACGAGAGGAGCAAACTAAAAGATGATCCAATAAACTTGTATCCTTGTATTTGCAATATCAGCAAGTGCCATTTATGGATTTTACAAGCTATAGTTTAGAGCTTTACGCTACGAGAATACAGTTTAAAAGTCTTATGCTACAGAGTATAGGATCTCGTGTTTTTAAATTTATTATTATTTTCTGGAGAAGAAGAGGTCCTCTTATATGTCATATCCTGTATTGTATTTAGGGAGTTAGATCTCGCCTCAAAGACTTCAGGAATACAATTTAAACTAAAAAGAATCGTCTTAAACAACTGGCGGGGTATATAAGGGGCACTTAATTTTTTTTTCATTCTACTTGTACTTTTTAGATCCTCCTGACAGGTCACCCTCGAACTATAAATCTAAATTTAGTCATAAATACCAAATATCTAAATGAAGGAAAGCCTGAAAATTCGGACACTAAAAACAAAATATTTTCTAAATAGTTTGCTCTCATATTGTTTAAATTCTTTAATATTTTGTAATTTTAATTTATTGAAAGGTCATTAAAAAATTCTTAAACATAAACATGTTATTATCGAGTATTTTATCGTAATTTACGTATTTAAACATAAAATTTTACGTTGCTAAATCATTATAAGAAGTATTAATGCTTCTTATAATTTTTTATTTAAATAATTAACTTTAAAAATTATATAATTCGACTTTTTAATGGATTATTATGGTTACTTGTAGGTAATTAAATTTTAGTTTTAATCATAATAAAAAAACCAAGCTTTTTATTAATTACAGAATTCTCGAAATTCTTCGGAAAGTTATTAATATTACATAATGTAATTAATGTTTTTAAACAAATTAAGCTTTTATTATTTTTTAAGCCGTTGAAATTTTTTATACAATAATTTATAATGGCGATAGAATGCGTGCTATTCAGAACTTACATAATGGAAAATGTTAATAAATGAATTTTTAAATTGTTTTAAAGAACAATGTAATTGTTCAACCAACTTTAACAATCTTTTTTGTTTTCTAAAATTAAGTGACTACATTTGCTTAAGTAGGCAATTCTACACCACTAAGATTCTATTGATATTATGTAATGATTATAACAATATTAAATTACAAAAAAAATAACAAATACATACAAAAATAAATAAATTCTTTGTTAAAAAATCAATTTAGTAATTCAAATTGATTGTTTGATCTATAGAATTAGACAATTCTTCCATTATATTAATCTAAAAAGCACTGAAACATATTCCTTTTATGGTTATGACACTAGGAAATTACAGAATTAATTTTATATTTAATTAAATAATTTTATAATATTTATAATATAAATAACACTTACCAGATTTCTGAATATTTCTTTTTTTCTAATTAATTACTCTATAAGTCAAACAGACCATTGAAAAGGATAATTATGTGAGACAGCCTATTAGAACTTTTGGCTTAATTACTAGCTTATCAATCAGCACTGATGAGTTCTATCGAAGATGAGAAACTTTATGTCGACTTAATTAATAAAGTAAAATATATAAAATAGTCTGTTCATGTTTGAATANGTGGTTTTAAATTTATTATTATTTTCTGGAGAAGAAGAGGTCCTCTTATATGTCATATCCTGTATTGTATTTAGGGAGTTATATCTCGCCCCAAAGACTTCAGGAATACAATTTAAACTAAAAAAAGATCGTCTTAAACAACTGGCGGTGTATATAAGGGGCACTTAATATTTTTTTTTCATTCTACTTGTACTTTTTAGATCCTCCTGACAGGTCACCCTCGAACTATAAATCTAAATTTAGTCATAAATACCAAATATCTAAATGAAGGAAAGCCTGAAAATTCGGACACTAAAAACAAAATATTTTCTAAATAGTTTGCTCTCATATTGTTTAAATTCTTTAATATTTTGTAATTTTAATTTATTGAAAGGTCATTAAAAAATTCTTAAACATAAACATGTTATTATCGAGTATTTTATCGTAATTTACGTATTTAAACATAAAATTTTACGTTGCTAAATCATTATAAGAAGTATTAATGCTTCTTATAATTTTTTATTTAAATAATTAACTTTAAAAATTATATAATTCGACTTTTTAATGGATTATTATGGTTACTTGTAGGTAATTAAATTTTAGTTTTAATCATAATAAAAAAACCAAGCTTTTTATTAATTACAGAATTCTCGAAATTCTTCGGAAAGTTATTAATATTACATAATGTAATTAATGTTTTTAAACAAATTAAGCTTTTATTATTTTTTAAGCCGTTGAAATTTTTTATACAATAATTTATAATGGCGATAGAATGCGTGCTATTCAGAACTTACATAATGGAAAATGTTAATAAATGAATTTTTAAATTGTTTTAAAGAACAATGTAATTGTTCAACCAACTTTAACAATCTTTTTTGTTTTCTAAAATTAAGTGACTACATTTGCTTAAGTAGGCAATTCTACACCACTAAGATTCTATTGATATTATGTAATGATTATAACAATATTAAATTACAAAAAAAATAACAAATACATACAAAAATAAATAAATTCTTTGTTAAAAAATCAATTTAGTAATTCAAATTGATTGTTTGATCTATAGAATTAGACAATTCTTCCATTATATTAATCTAAAAAGCACTGAAACATATTCCTTTTATGGTTATGACACTAGGAAATTACAGAATTAATTTTATATTTAATTAAATAATTTTATAATATTTATAATATAAATAACACTTACCAGATTTCTGAATATTTCTTTTTTTCTAATTAATTACTCTATAAGTCAAACAGACCATTGAAAAGGATAATTATGTGAGACAGCCTATTAGAACTTTTGGCTTAATTACTAGCTTATCAATCAGCACTGATGAGTTCTATCGAAGATGAGAAACTTTATGTCGACTTAATTAATAAAGTAAAATATATAAAATAGTTTAATTTTCAAGTCTTTTATTGTTATATCTTATTAATGAATACTAAATAAAATTTATTATTTTTGATGTTATACTGTAATGCTTGATGGTAACGAAGCCAAATTAAAAAAAAAATTAATGCAATTTCCCTGTTGAATATAAAATATTTCCTTTGATTTTCAATAGGAATATTATACTTATATAAAGAATTTCCCTTTTTTAATGTAAATATTATAGCTTAATATCTATTGTATTTTTTACAATTAGAGAAGTGAGTTATAAATTACTGTTTTACTGTATATACAATTATTATTAAAGAATTTTTGTTGTTTTAACAAAGACACAATTGAAAACTAAAAAAAAGTTGCTTCCTTTAGAAATATTAATAATATTTAAATATATTTTCAATATTTATTTCTATAATAACTTGTAAAAATGTACCGTACTTTTATCTGAATTTCAAGTGCTTTTCTCAGTTTACTATATGAATAATTAAAATATATATTCAAATTTTAACTTAATTTCTATATATAATACTTGTTTAGAGTGTTTCTATTGAATTTCCAATTTGATTAAATTAGTGCGCCATAATTATTAACCATATCAAATAATTTCCCCTCTGTTAGGCCAATATAACAGAGGGAAAGTGTGGCGATCGATCAAAAAATGACCCCCTCAAGATTTTTACATTTTTTGGGCTCAGGACACTTTAAAATGTCGAGAAATATAAAAAACTTCGGGTTTTTTCTATATGTATAAATGATAGCGTGTGCGTGTTTGTGTGTGTTTGGGAGGCCTGTTTTTGTTCATCCACTTTAAAGCTTAATAACTCCTGTACCTTTTGTCAAAAAATTCTGAAATTTTGCAGGGAGGTTCGTGTATTAAAGGCATTCCTACTATTAAATTTTGGTGGTTAAAGGTCGAGAGAGTGGGGAGATAAAAGGGATCACGTGTCATATCTCAAGTGGGGTCGGTCTTAATGAAGATTTTACTCGTTATTAGCATTTATAATTTTTTTTTTATGAAACTCATCTCTACCATCAAAATTAAGCTTTTTGCCATTTTATAGAGAGATTTGTTTATTAAATTTTCGTGATTAAATGTCAAGGGGGTGGGGTGATAGAGGGTTGGAGTGGGGTCGGTCTTAATGAAGATTTTACTCGTTATTNTTTTCAATTTAAATAATTAAATTAATTATTATTATGGCCCAAAAATTAGTTAACCAATGTAAAGCTTAAATCACTGTCATATTCATTTACTTAATTACTTAATCATATTTTTAAAATCACGTTTCTAAGAAAAATATATTATTTTAAACTCAGTCTTACGATTTATATTCACAAGTATAATACATCTTGAGTAAACAAGTACGGTAAGTAACTTTCAACTGTCCTGTATACGTTAAAAATAATATAAATATACATTTTTAAAAGAAAAAAGTTCAAGTAAACAAAAAGAAATTAACGTAAACAACGACATTTGCTAGTATTTACCTATTTAAAGATATTCCCTGCATATTAATACTGATGGACATGCATGTAGAGAAGCATCTTTAGGAATTAGGAAAGATGAGGAAAGAGTAGGTAAAAAAGAAATATATATACAGCTTATATCTATATACTGTATGTATAAAACTTCATTTCATAAGACATTTTTTCATATAGTAACATTATGAAAAGTAAGAGCAAAGCATAAATGTTATGAGATGATTCTGAAGTATTAAAGAATTTTCTACAATAAAGTAAAAGTAAATTTTTACTTCGTAGAAAGATTATTAAAACTTTTGGCATATAATTAGCGCTAATATTCGTTGCGTATTTATAGTTTTATTTGATTTTATGTTGCAGTTGTTATCACATGACTTATGAAATTGTCTGTGCAAACTAATATAGAATGAGATAAATTACTGCTGTATACATCATACAAATGGATATACATAGAAATGTATTTCAAGTAGCTAACTGCAGCATAAAAAGATGATAATTTTACTTATCATTAAAGACATCTACAACAAAGCAATTTGATTATATGTGTTTAAGGAATATTAATTATAAAACTTAATAATACATTTATTTATACCAAAAAATAAATAAGAAAACATAAATATATTTGAATATAAACAAGTATTATATCTTAAGTATGACTAATTAAATTTTCATTCCGTCAAAGTTACTTATTTTAATTCAAAATATTGACAATTGTCGACATAATTAAAATTATTCTATTCTACGGTAAGGAATCATCGAATAGATTCTATCAGAAAAACAATGTACAAAATGTCCTTCAAATAAAATAGAATTATAATAACTTTATAAAAATTTTTAGTAGTAAGAACTATAAATAGTATTTATAAACTATAATGAATCAATATTTATAATTTTTAGAAGTAGCAAATGTAGATTTGATTTAGCATGAAAGTTTTATTGTTCTTCATAGTGTAACGTTACAGCTATTATATTAATTTACATTTATTTCAGTTTTAAAAAATTTTCTATTCTTTATTATGTATTTAATAAATTGTATTTACAATAAATTACTTTACTTAAAAGTAATTAGTTTTGATAGTTTCCGCTTTCAAAGTTTTATAACAAAACAATCTTTATATCATTAATTTTTTAAATAAATGTCACATTGTAATGTATAATTAAGATTTTACTGAAACAATTTCTTTATTAAACTAAATTAAGAATTTTATTACCAATTGAGATAATTCTGAATACGTAAAACTTCCATTAAAATTTTCTGTTGAATATCATTATTTAAAACATGAATCATATAAAAATTAAATTAATTTTTATATTTTCTTAAGAATATAATCGATTTTAACGATAACTAATTGTAGCGAAAATTGAGCATGGGTTATTTTTATTATTATTTTTTCATTCCGATAATGTATGAATATATATTAGAATTTGATATACGGTTATGTAGACCTCATATATATATATTTGTATAGTTCGTGTATTTATTTCTTTGTTTATCATTAACTTGTTCTTTTTGCTTTCGTATCTTCGTATTGATTTATTTATCTATTCTCGAAGCTTGACTCAGTTTTTTTCCTAACAAGCTCTCTGCCAAAAGATGATAACTAACTAACCGAATTTAATAAATAAATCTGTATCTATATCCGTAAACAAAGAAATATATAGCAAACGTATATAACTTCTTACGATCCATTTTTGCAGATATAATTCATAGAATTTATATTCTTCCGTGAGAGATAGATATATTTTTAGTTATTATGAAGGCGTATATAAATAAATTTGATATAAAACATTATTTACATAAATAAGTACAAAATATTTTGTTAATATTTTTCGAAATTCTGAAAAATTTCTTATTCTTTTCACATTATGAAGTGTAAAAGTTAATCTACCATTCTAATTAAATTAAATTTAATAAATAGAATTAATTACGAAAATTTACAATATAATAAGTTAAATAAAGTAGAAAATTTTGTTGTTGTTTTAAACAAATTTAAATATTTAATTAAATATAATATTAGAGAATTATGCTAGAAAATATACAGTCACTCCTCATTTAACGACCTACTCGTTTTACGACCGCTCGGACTTACGACCAGTTATCAAGCAAATTCCCTTTTTCAGTCTGAGTCTCGGGAATTCCCTTTCTTAGTCTCAATCTTATTTCTGCATTTGGTCATTATTCACTATACAATATCCAAGACTATATACAGTATTTCGTTTATAAATTTGTGCACCCTATAGTACAAGTTATCGGCAAAAAGGAAAGAGCATGGCTTCACCTGGAGGAAAGGCCAAGAATCGAATATCTAGAGATAAAAATGAAGTTAAAGAGATAGCACGTGGCTTGAAACTGGCGCATTGACATGATCTCGAAGGATAAAGGCAGTGTGAAAGAGGCATAATCAGGATTTAAAGCTGTAATAAGCAGGCGTGGACGTAGAATCACTAAAAAAAACTGTTGAACAATTTGATAAAATTATCGAGAAAAAAACGGTTGTCTCCCGAAACAGAGCTTTAATGTGGATGAAACCAAACTTTTTTTTTTGGAAAAAATATGATACACAAAGGTAAACAATGTCTGGTTTCAAGGCTTTTAAGTGTTTATGGTTTTTTTTATGAATGAACTTTAATTTTTTTGTTACATTATTTTTTTTAATAATTTTCGCTGATTATATTTTTATGTTTTGTAATATGTAAGTAATACGAATTAAAACAAAGTTAATAAAATTGAAATTTCCTCTATACCTTTCTTTATCTAGAATAAATAAAATCGATTAAGTTCCTTGCTTAACGACCTAGTCGTAAAAACGGAAAGCGGTCGTTAAACAAGGAATACCTGTAAATGTATCATTTTTTTCGGTTATTCTCTCCGGTAATTTCTGTTTTATTTTAATATAAGATTCTTCAGATTATTTATTCCATACAGAAGTGTTGACAGAGCACAATTTCGTGTTTACTTTCAATGAAAAATAAGAATAAAAGATCTATAGAATTTGATACGAAGATTTCAGAGATTTCCTTTGAATCTATCTGATTTCTATAGAATCTTTTTACGAAAGCAGAATAAAAATATCTTCTTATAGGCTTATATTTAATTCTGTCCTATGGAGATTTAACATGAATTATTCTATTCCATTATTCCATGTGCACGAAATAATGACATTTTTTCCAGAAAAATTAATCCATGCAGGTGTGGAATCTTAATGCAAAATACTGTAGAATCTTTTTCGAATAAATTATTCTACAGAATAATTTAATTGAAGAATTTTACGTTAAGCTGTTATCATGTCACAAAGTTATTTGCGACATGATAACACTTGGACTTAAGTTACTGTTAGATAAATTACTATAATAATACAATACAATACAATAATATTGCATATATTATATTATATATAATATAATACATAAAATACAATAGAATAGTTTCCTTTTATATTATTGCTTAATTTAAAAGTTACTAAAGATAATTTTGTCAAAGAGAAAAATTGTAAACTGATAAACTATATTTAATTAACCCAAAAAATAAAATAAATTAAAAGAAAAGTTAGTTTTAAACTTATATTTTTAAATAAATAAAAATAAAGAAAATAAATCAAATATTTTTGTACTTCTATAGTCAAAAATTTATTTGCTATTCTTCCATTAATGCATCTATTAAATTGTGTAGGAAATTTATCGACTATAATAAATACTCTGAATATAATTACAGTATTTGAACAACATAATTAAATTAATTAATTCGTAAAATATTTAATAAAAACACTTTAATGTACTACAAAATTAATACAATTACTTATTTCTCTATATGTTATTTCCTTTTTTTTCCTTGGAGGAACACGAAAGATGCAGTCGTATGCACGAATTCTGCTTCTGTGTAAACTCAAAGGTTGCTCTAGGGATGGAAAATTTAGGGAAAAGTAGGAAATTCTTGAAAAGAAATTAAACTTAATAATACTGAAATGTCGTAACTTGTTAAAAGTAGTTATAACATTGCATAATTAAATCTACAAGTTCAAAGATAAAGTCGTACAAATGAATAAAAGAGGAAACCAAGAATAGAAGGTAAAATTTGTCGTGAATCATGACTTCAAAAGACTTTATTTAAAGGAATAATGCAGAATAATAGTATTAAAAGAATAATTTTAAAAATTACTGTAGCTTTATCCATATAATTTATATTTTAAAAATCAGCTGATTAGCTTTAGCTTATTCTGGAAGATTGAAATCAAATCTATAGTTCTGTACAAAGATTTCGTATCGAAATAAAATATAAAAATTTATTATAAATTTAAATTTGAACATAGAAGAATATTGGATTAAAATTTATAATAAAAGTTAAATTTTATGTTTTTTTTTTAAACCGTGAAATAAAAGTGTAATAAATTTTATAAATTCGTTAATTATTTAGTGTTTTTAAACAATAAATTTATCAATGTCAGTTTAAAGTGCTATTAAAGATATCGTATATTTTAGAAGTTATTACCGAGTGGTTTTATGTTTTACATTATTTTTTCATCTTACCTATTAATTTTTAACGTAAAGAAAGTACACACAAGCTTAATTATTGACAAATAAAAAGAGCATCCTAGAAAAGGATTTTCAAAATTTCAGGCACTTATTCTCTCGCAAAACATCTGTAGAAATCTTTTTCTTTACATAAAAAATGTATTTGAATAGAACTTTTTCTTTTCCAGATTTTATCTTCCTTAATATAGGAAGATAAAATCTTTGAGATTTAAAGTCTGTTACTTCACTTCAGCATATATTGAACTTTGAAGATATTAAAGTATATGAATCATCGAAATCACAATATTTTCGTTGATATTTCCTTAGAGATTTCGAATTTCGTTTCTTAAAGCAGTATAGAAATACATTTTTCATCATCATCTTTCGAAAGTTCATGGCATGAAAGGTCGGTCAGATAGGTTGCAATAAAGATGACCATCCACAGATGAGGATGTTTCTATTTCTAATCTGATCAGAATCTTGTGATTTTTATGAGATAATGGACTAAATGTTGTTTCCTCTTAGCTATACTAATTGATCCTATTATAAGTAATGGGCAAAATTGAGGTTGGCCGCATGCTCACGATGGACTTGTACTTCAAGATCCCGGTAGAAGAGAAAATATTTTCATCAATTTGTCTCACGGGATTTTAAATTAAATTTATTAATGTTTTAACATAATTCTTTAATATATAAAAAATATATTAATTAGAAAATATTCTCTCCTTTCCCTATAAAATACAAAACACCTGATACATTAATGGAAAGTCAAAAGCCGAAATTTTTCGACTGTCTATAAAATTCCTGTTGTTAATTCCAATTGTGAAGAGAAAACATGCTATTTTAGCTGAAATCTAGTAGATTTTACTGAAATAGCTCCATAAATATGTTTAATTCTCTAGAAATATAATGAACTTCTATAATTCATTATACAAGGATACATATACATAAAAGGATGCCAATATTATACAAGGAAATGATAAATCTGAAAGATTTATCATTTCCTTGTATTTAAATAGTGTTAGAGCACTGAAAAGATAATGGAATCACAAAACTGTCTTGGTGAATAGATGGTAAAAATATTCATATCTTTAAGCAGAAAATAAATAAATAATCGGATGTTGGATTCGCATCCAACATCCGATTATTTATTTATCCGATATATCTAAACACATTAAATCATAAATGGAAAATTTCAAAGATTTCTTTTAGTCAGACAATATAAAACTATATGGATGAGAGGGAATAATTTTCTCATTCGAAAAATATCATTTATCTGATTATTTTTAGTTATAAAAAATTTCAATATTTATAAATTTCGTTACGAATTTAATGTTACACCATCCGTATAAAATGTTAAGCTAACAGATTTTAATTGAAGAGCATCCTTAGTACCAATAAGGCGGAAAGAGAAAAAAGAAAAAAGGAGTGTATCGTATCAGTTACTATAGTTATTAGGGAGTATTCTTAAGTTACGCCAAACCTGAGAAATTGTCGCCATTTGGTCAAAATAACTCCCTGTAGCTTAATTCATAGTTAACAAACATCAGCAATGGATTTAAAGAGCATTAAGTAGGGGAGACTGGTCCACAGTGAAACGAAAAATAAGAAATGCTTCGTGACAAGAAAATAATATTAAATTTTGTAACGTTTATTGAAAATTATTGAAAAAAGTAATATTATATAAACAGAACTGAGTAATAATTACACTTATTTTTAATATAGAATAAAAAGAATAAAAGTTGGTAACCTGTTCTCATTACCAATATGTACCATCCAGTTGTACAGTGATCCACACAGAGACATGAAGACTTATTTCAGGATAAGCGTATCAACGAATATTTATTCCTGTGAAATCCAGTGAAAACTTTATGTATCCTGCTAATTTCTTGTTAATAATATGGAGGTGGATAGAAACATTTTTATGTCGGATATGCAGACTTGCAAGGTCTGTAACTGTAGGACATAGACAACTTTTTTGAAATTTTTCAGATCTTTTTAGGAAAGAAACTTCGAGGTCCTCTTTATCATCCTTTTCTTTAGTTATTTTTCCAATATAATTTATCTTGTCAGAAAACTCTACTAGAACATAGTCTCCTTCCTTAAGATATCCATCTAGTTCTCCAAAGAAATCCGATTACAGTGCAACAGGAACTTCTGGAACAGAATCACTGATTTCTGTATAAGGTCATCAGTATCACTGCTATCAGTACTAGGCCTATTAATTGAGATTCTGTTGTAAGCACTTTTTCTCATTTGATGTTGTTGCATTTGTTCCAAAGCCCTGCAGATTTCTTGTTTTTCTGGAGTGTCAATCATAGTCATACATTGTCCTTTTCCTTCTGGTAGCCCTGTTTGATTTCCTGGCTACAGCTTTAGAGAATCTTCTGAACTGCTTCGATGAAATAAAGCTTCCTGTAGAAGACAGTACACAGTGAGACGTCTCACTGTATACAGCAGGCACACATCCATAAAAAAAAAGTGATAAAATACCAAATACAAACATACAAATATATCAAATATTTATCACAAAAATTAAATTTTTTACTCGAATTTATAATCAAATGTACTTTATATTTTTGATAAATTAATTTTTTTTTTCTTTTATATTTTTAATTTAATATTAGTTTAAAAAATAATTTATTTTAGAAAAGAGAAACTATAAACTTTAATTGTAATATTTACTTGTCTTTTTTCTGATTTATATTGATTGAGTCAAGACAGATCTTTGACAAAACTGTTTCTCTTCAGTTTGGAGGACGAAATGTATCTTCATTTCGTCTTCAAAATTGAATACAGATGTATAAGTCTTACACAAGAATAATGTACACGCATGTAAATATAACTAGTATCTTTTTAGTACGAGTTGTAAATAAATACAGTGTTAATGTGTCTGCAGTACTTGTGTTAGAAAACTGTTTGGCTATTGGGCTGCGATTTGAAAAAATTGTAAACCTATAAATTCCCACTGTCATTCGTCTGTTCGTTCGTCCGTCTGTCTTTCCTTAATCTCGAGAACGAAGTTATACAGATGAAAGATGAAACCAGATATAGAGAGCTTAAGGGAAGGAAGCCCCGATTAACTGTATAAAGATTCCCGACACAAACCGGAAGTCACATTATTTCAATTCAAAAATCCCCCCAAAGGTGTTAGATAGATAACCATCACGACTTTATTGTTAAAGGAAAAGTATGATGTAGAGGGGCAAGTCACTACTAATTTGAGGTGAAGAACATATATTTTAGATTACATTAATTAAAAATATAATTAAATTGCAAGCACGGTATTGTGACAATGTCACAATAAATAATTGCTCGTTACATATAAAATATGTTGAAAGATTTATATTTAATTACATTAAATATAATTAAGTTAACAACAATTTTTAAACGATATTTCATTGATAAAATAAAGATATTTTTTAAAACTTTTTTTGAAAATCTAAACAATAAATCTCCACATTTTAATTTTGCGCTTTTATATTTTTAATATGTGAAATTCAATATGTAATACAAAAACTTTTTATTAATTTTAACTTGAATGTATTTACTAAGCTTACAATTTTTAGAAATTAAAATCAGGTAAATATTTGTACGAGACTTCACCACATGGTCCCAATATAGACTATTCATAGGCTAAGTGTTTTATATATAGAATAGATTAAGAGGGGAGGGAATTCGTATCAAAAAACAGATGTTCATTATTTTTCCCGCTTTCCATCCGGTCCATTTCAAGTGCAGAATTTGAGATAATTATATAAAGTTTGTAAATTTTTCACGCAATACTGTAATTAGTATTATTTCTTGTATTCGGAAAAATAATTAGATAAATTAACA
The DNA here is from genome assembly GCF_000671375.1 of Centruroides sculpturatus. NCBI lineage: Eukaryota > Metazoa > Arthropoda > Arachnida > Scorpiones > Buthidae > Centruroides > Centruroides sculpturatus. The sequence goes on along the minus strand of NW_019385130.1, from coordinate 164,536 downwards.
AAATTCACGTATCGAAGCAGTGTGCTTTGTATTAAACGACGTAATATAATTTTTATTGAATTCAAGGAACCACGACACACCAGGGCAGCTATCAATTTCCCCCCCCGTTCTTTTTAGCAAAGATTTTCGTTGTTTTAACAAAATAAACTCTCCAAAATAACAAAATAACTGAAACAAAACATAACAACTCAGTTGAAAGGCTTATCCGCTGTCCACGGAACCGTAAATCTACTTCGAATTAATGCATTCTTCGCATAAACCGATAACGTAATAACGGGGTTTGAATGTATTATGAATATAACACACAGCCAAACTCAGTTTGATTGTATTATATTTATGTATTGAATTGTATTATTGATATAAATGAACAAATTAATTTATTCTATCCATTTTAGAGAGATTAATTTAGCATTTTTTTTTTGTTCAAATTTTTTTCAGAGATTTCATTTAATTCTTATATTTAATGATTTCTACTTACATTGGCATTAAAGTAAGTCTTTAAAAGGTTAAGAAAAGCTGTCATTTACTGCTGCTTGAAACTGTTTTTTCGAAGTAGATAACATGTTTTTATTATTTGTAAATATATAAAAACACATACACGATTATTCAATACGTCAATCACCTTTAAAGACATGTTTCTGTAATATTAAGAATAAAAATATTCAAAGAATATTATATATTTTACTTGCTTATTGTATAAAATGTACTACACTATTGTAAGAATTACTATAATTTAAGTTATTAATGAAATGTAATCATATTATAATTTTATTAAGTAAATAAAGACTTACTACAATTTATTACGTAATTACATGTCATTAATAGTTCACACATAATTTTTTTCATAATTAATTGCTAGAATTAACTATCAAATAAATGAATAATTATAATCATTATTAAAATAATTTTAATTGTAGATTTGATAGAGGGTTAGGTGTATAGCAACGTTCCCTACTTAAATATAAAAATTTCCTTTTTAAAACAGGAAAACTTCAGTTTTATTTTTTAAAAAACTTTTATATTATTAAGCAATAAATAAAATTGCGTGTGGCGCCATCTATTATGAGATTTTGTTATGAAAATTTTTATATTTTTAATTAGTATAAAATTTCAAAAAGCTTAATTTTGAGGGTAGGGATGAGTTTTATAACAAAGTGTAAATGTTAATAATGAATAAAATTCTCATTAAGTCCTATTCTGTCGAGATACATGACGCTCTCCATCTCCCCACCTTTTGGATCTTCCATCATCCAAATTTAATAGCATCAATGCTCCTCATATACAAGCCTTCATGCCAAATTTCGTTTTTTAATGTTTACCCCATCCTGAGATATTAAACGAATAGATGCCAACAACACTTAACTTTTGGAAGCGAGTGTACAGTACATACACAAAGATTTTTTTTTTTGCCTTTATTTTACTTTTTTGGATTCAGGAGGTCTCAAATCGTGGAGATTTGCTAAAAACTCGGAGGATAATAATAATTTTAATAATAAATAAAACTTTTCACTTATCTGTTGCTATTTATGATTGTTTCATCTAGCACCGAACATCATCTGTACACTGTTTCATACTAACAAATACAGCACGGCACAATGAAACACATAACCAATATTTTTTTAATTTGCAATAATAATAATAATTATTTTTTTAATTTAACGCATAGCAGAAAACCCTTGAGTGTTCCTTGTCGCTCCACTCCATCCTACACTTGTTTTCTACGTAAAAATTCGACGTCAAGAGTTTGATTGTGATTGATGTCTGCCTATAAAACTAAGTTTCAAATGGTGTCATGTATCTTAATATATAATACAGTAGTTAATGATAGTTTAATGTAGCAAAATGATTTAAATCTGGTTCTGTTAAAAATAAGTTTTAATATTAAAAATTATTGATATGATAACCTTTATTTTTACTAATAAATTAATATCAGAAACAAAAATATCGATAACTAAAAATTCTAATAATGAAGGATCACCGAAGAACTTTAAAAACAAGCAAAATAACGTAAACCCGAGACGAAAATTATCAATATTTTGTCAATTTTGTAAACAACAATATGATATGTCGCATTGTATTTCACTCTTACAAATTTTTTTATTAAGTGGAGAGTTGTGTGACATATTTTATAAGAATATTATAACGAGGCGTCATAAGAACTTATTCAACCAAATCTGGTATAAAGACATTTCAGGACATACAGAAGACATATCTTTAAAGATGTTAGTAACAAAACTGTGGCGGTTTTAACGCTTCAAATCATAGTCTAATAACATGTTGCATATGTGGAAATCTTGAAAGACTATTACGCTGCTTATGAAAAAACATTACAAAGGATCAATTACGATCGGCTTTTACAATTAAATTTGCAAGAAAAATATTGCAGCATCGAGTGTCATAGTAGTAATATTTAGTTCTTTGCTTTATTTTTTTGCTAACAAAAATGTCTTCTATATGTCTTGAAATGTCAGATTTGGTTGTATCTGGAGTGCTAAGTATCTCTCTCTCTATATAGTGTCCAATAGGTATACTTTACCTACGATTATCCCGTATTCATTAAAATAATATTTAAAATATAAACAGCAAAAGAAGTTTTTATATATTTTAAATATATATATGGCTATTTATAATTAAAAATTGAATTATTCTGACGTTTCTGTAAAAGAATTTATTGAGCAGCATGAGTTCCTAACTGTTAATTTTGAGAAAAATAAAGAATACTAGTGTAGATTATTATTCCCTAAATTCATTAGTTTGAATTGGAATGATTAGAGAAAAATTCTTCTGAAATTAGTGGAAAATCGTAAAAATCAATCGTTTAATATAAAAGATTAGTGAAGAATTAGAAAGCAATTAAGATTATAAGAACAAAAGAGATTAAAACGTATAATCTTTTGTCTCTTTTTTATAATATTACAGTGCTGCTTAAATTCTACAGAGAAATTCATCCGAAAAATCGTATACTACAGAGAATTTTATTAATTAAATAAAATTAAAAGAGTCATTAAAAGCTGGGAAAATTTTATTATTGATTTTACTTTTAAGAATCCTGCCTGTAAATTGTTTGTAATTTGTACGAAATTTTATTACGAAATTTTCTTGAAAAAATCATTAATTTAATTTTTTAATAACAGGATTATCCCAAAATAATTGTACTCATACAGAATGTCACAACTATCACACGATCGCTTTGGAAATACGTAATTTGTTTAGGTCTTTCCAATATGGATATTGCTATAAATCTTAGCGATTTTCGGATTTGTATTATCTAAAGTCTCTGTCTGTTTTAGCAAAATTGATTTTCCACAAAAGACCTGCTTACTTTTACGGATCTAAAGACTAATCTAACATATCAATATCATAAAGTGCAATGGTACGTTGAAGAAATGCTGTTTTGCAGTTGAAACAAGGGGAAAAAAACAATAAAGAACACTCGCAAAATTTATTTAAAATGAATTTGAATTGAAAACATTTTTAAAAAGTATAAATTTTGCTTATTGTACTGACATTTTATATCAACAAAACATGTATTTTACACAACTCCATTCCTAGAAGTATATCTAGAGAGAAAAACATGGGACATATACAGATTTAAAAAAATTGAAAATTGAAGCATATGTCTACAAAAATATTTTACATAAAAACTTATTTTCAATATACTGTACCCCTAATGATAATATTTTAACACGTTTCTGCTCATTCCTATAGTTTTTTTTTTGGCCCACCAGTGGCCGAATAGATAAAACCACTGAAAACTAACAATGACGTATAGCTTTATGGGGCCCAGGAATATCTGAATTAGGGGCCGCGATGTACAGTGTTAAATTCGCACACATTTTTATTCGGGGGAATTTTTCAGAAAATATTTTCTTATGAACGATTGGCTTGCGGCCCACTTTTGGTTTGGGCCTCCAGGAAATTGCCCATTTTGTCCACAGGATAAGGCGCTACTAAACACGCGCCTCACCCACGGACTGACCACGTGAAGTTTCCGGGTTTTATTCACGTTTCATCTAAATAGGGTCCAGTTTCTATAGAAAGTTCTTCCTGGTGGCATCCTCCTCGGCAGATCTCCCACGTGTCGCGTTGACGTAAGCAAATAAACCAAACCAATCCTATCCTATTTAATTAAATCATTAATTTGTAAAGTCTTTCTATGCAAAGTTATAAAATATCAAAATTATTAAATTATAATTATAAATTGTACATATTCAACTTTAATTATCCAAATTTGATTTAATTAATAAATTGAGCACATAAGCGTAATACTTGTAATCATACATATGTATATAAGTACATGGTATTTGAATAATGTAATGAGATGTATTGAAATTAAATAAATAATATAAATTATATATACAAGGTAATCGTAATTTGTGTCCCTATTTAATTAATATTGTCTGAACTCAACCAAATTTTATCTACAAAATGTCTAAACATGCGAAAGAGATTTCTTCAGGGAAAAAAGACTTAGTTCCAAAAACTTGCCACTGCGGGAGTTATGTCGCTGCGATCGGCAAACACGGGTAAATTTCCTAAGGTATTGTAACACGCAAAACGTATTGCAGCATTGGCATTGTTTTTATTAAACATCATTATAAGAAAGTAGGTAGAAGAGCATGACCATCGCATGACTTTTTAAAATTTAATCTAATTATATTTAATTAATAAAGAATAGCATTAATAATATCTTAATCTTGTCAATTCAAAGATTATCTTGAATTTAACAAAGCCTTTTAAAGCTTTAAACTTGACAACGCTAACTTTGATTTACATATCCACATATGGAATGGATACTATTAGTCAGTAGTATTATAATTACAACGAAGAATTGAGAAGATAATTAAGCTTGTAAGATGAATAAAGCAAGATTCGGAATGATAATTTAAATTTTCCGAACTCTGTAATGACAGTAATACAGTGAAACGTGGAAAATCTCAACTAATTGGAACTGGACTGCATCTGGATTTTCAATTTATCCGCATTTTCAAATGTATATATAAGTTAGCATTTTAAGTACTGTTAAATTCCAAATGCATTGTAATTCAAGTTTAGATGTTTTAAGTTCAAGCTAGTATTTCAGAAGAATGCAGGAATATTAAGCTTGTTTGTTTAAGTTATGACAATGCAACACTTGGGCGATCTGATTAGAGGGATGCTATCCGGGACGTCTTTTTAAGGGTCATTGGCCCCTATTCNATTTACAGAGGACCACAAAGACCATTTTGCTAGGGCCTCACATTTACAGAGGACCACATTTAAATATTTTATTACTTACAAACTGTATAGAAATGGTTTAAAATAGAATTTGTTTTTTAAATAAACAAATTACAATGCTTTAAGAAATTGAATTGTAAGTTTTTCCTCAAATCTTTTGAGCAATTAACAAGACTTTATGCCACTGTATTTCGTTATATAACAGGTCGTATTACAGAGGACCACCAAGAAAATTTTGCTAGNAAATTTAATCTAATTATATTTAATTAATAAAGAATAGCATTAATAATATCTTAATCTTGTCAATTCAAAGATTATCTTGAATTTAACAAAGCCTTTTAAAGCTTTAAACTTGACAACGCTAACTTTGATTTACATATCCACATATGGAATGGATACTATTAGTCAATAGTATTATAATTACAACGAAGAATTGAGAAGATAGTTAAGCTTGTAAGATGAATAAAGCAAGATTCGGAATGATAATTTAAATTTTCCGAACTCTGTAATGACAGTAATACAGTGAAACGTGGAAAATCTCAACTAATTGGAACTGGACTGCATCTGGATTTTCAATTTATCCGCATTTTCAAATGTATATATAAGTTAGCATTTTAAGTACTGTTAAATTCCAAATGCATTGTAATTCAAGTTTAGATGTTTTAAGTTCAAGCTAGTATTTCAGAAGAATGCAGGAATATTAAGCTTGTTTGTTTAAGTTATGACAATGCAACACTTGGGCGATCTGATTAGAGGGATGCTATCCGGGACGTCTTTTTAAGGGTCATTGGCCCCTATTCAGGCGTTACAGACGTAAAGAAAACCCGGAAAACTCCACGGAAAACTCTATTCTCAAAATATCAGGCAATTTATGCAAACTGTCACATCATTCTTCATCTTTTTCTTCTACCTCTATATTTTTGCGTGAAAACAAATCCCGAGAGAAACCCAGGGAATCCAACCTTTTCCAAAATTAGTTTCTAGCCAACGTTTAGCGAACCCTCTTTTGGCACATATTCTAGTATTAACTCAGATTCGTTTCCCTTTTTTTCTGTTTTACTGTTTCGATGAAAATATATTTACAAAATTCGTATTCGCTTTTATGCAGAATTAAATAATAGGATTAATTTAAAATTTACTATATTTAAGTGTAAGAAAGCACAGCTAAGCATTAAAATTATTAGCCTGCCACTCAAAAAGATCTGGGTTCGAGTCCTGGTCGAATTATATCCGTAAAACAAGGAAACACATATGGGGAAACACATATGGGAAACACATACCTCTCTCTATTGAGACATGTGAAGAAAACCCATTAAATTTCACGTGGCCAGCCGTTAGTGAAACACGAACTTGCGCCTCACTAAAGGATACAAATAATCAATATTGAAATATATTATAAATATATTATTTTATGAGTTCAAATTACATTCTTACATATAAATTGCTCTTAATAAAGAATGAATACGTTATTTCAGTTCATTACAGAGCATTGTGTAAAAATTAAAAAAAATGTTTGTTTTATATAAATTACATATAGATGTAATACGAGCTCGAAAACAGGATTTATTAAAATTCTATAATGTAAAGCGGATAGAACTGTGTTTAAAAAAGAAATACAACCCGTTGCACAAGACAATTTCTTTTATAAAAAAAGGAAAAACTTAACCATAGCCTATTCAAGATGAAGTTATTGAAAAACAGGATGAGATTCTTTCAATACTTCATCCTGTTTTTCGTATTTATCCAGTAGATTTAATATTGCAATATGATAATAAAATAATTTCCTTTAGATAGCGATGCATTAAGGCATTTATAACTATTTATACAGAGAGTGTACAGAATCTTGTGCTTCCAGTAGTAAAGACTGGATTGGGTTTTCTCTGGAATTATATTTCACTGTACTTTCTTTCTGAACGGTCGTCTTCAGGATTAAAACAGGATTAAACCATTAACTTATTAAATTTAACAAAAGAAACCTTCAACATTCAAATGGCTCTTCGCGCTTAGCAGTCTTTCACATTTGTATTGGATTTGATTCAGGAGAGAATTCTCTGTGCTTGCTTAGCATGTGTCGCATGCTTAAAAGAAAATTTTGACTGTCAATGTACTTTGTATATGAAAACAAATATGCAATAATAATTTATTCTAACTTAGAATAAATTATTATTGCATATTTGGTCAAACTTTCTCTTGAGCATGCGGCGCATGTTAAGCAAGACCAGAGAATTCGTTCCTGATTTGATTATTAATGGTATAAATCAACGCAACACATGGGCGATCTGCCTCTTGGGATAACTTTTATACGAAAGTATTTCTTATTTAGCTGTTAGACACGTGAAGAAAATCTGGAAATAATACAGAACTCATAATTTAATAAATATAATTAAATTATAAGAATATAGTAACACAAAAATTTAATTCTAGTATATAAGATAGAAAATCAAAATTCAGATTTTCCTGTTATCTAAATTTGCAAAATGCTAAAATAAAGAATAATTTACTATAAAGTAATAGTATAGTACTAAATATAGTTATATTACTGTATTAAATATACAGTAATATTATATTTTTACTATTAAAATTACTGTTTAATATAAATAAATATACAGTACAATATTCGAAAATGTACGATAGTTTTATTTTTAGTTGTTACATTTAAATGTTTACGAAGATCTTTCTTCATTATTGAAAAAAAGTGGACATTGTTTGTGACATTTTTTTTATTTTATGTGGTGAAATAGAAAAACCTGTCAAGACCTGGATAAAGAAACAGTGTGGACTTCTTTCGTGACGTCTTAGAAACTTGTCTATTCTTAGTAAGCAATGTATTAGGGAGATTCAGAAGTCCCATTAGCAAACCAGGTCTTATAATCATCCTCCACAATGCTGCTGAACTCAAGCAATCTAACCCATAATAAAAATAGTTATGGTAATTCCTACAGCAAACAATGCTAGTGTCCTACGCAATACACAGAGAAAAGTAGTAATTACATGAAGAAATAATCACAGATAATAAAGAGCTGATTTCAAGAAATATTTCCATGTTTCATTTATTAAAATATCCTTATCAGAAGTAAAAGTAAATCTTACTTTTCTTTCAGAAATATATTTTAAACAATATTACATTATATATAACTTATATAACAATTCAAAAATTTTATATTTAATAGTAAATAATAATATAAATGTATAAAAACGAATAAATTTCACTCCTTAAACAAATTTTCTTGTTTCAAAGGGATCTCGTTTAGTATCAGTTTAATGGCTCCTACAACTCACTTTTACGATCCTTTCAATCACTAAATCTTTAAGTATATAAATTTCAATGTTATACTTTAAAAAGTTCCGAAAGTTTTGACTAGATACTGTAAACTGATTGTCAAGATAAAACTGGTTCCTTATATATCCCGTTTTCATGGCATTATACATCAGTAGTCAAATTTTTTCAATAAATATATTTATATAGAAATATTTCTAAAAGTTATAAAATAAATTTTCTATATTTATCATCAGAAAATATTACTCAAAGTTATCGGGTTCATTGTACTGTACCATTGGAGTCTCCTTAAATACATTATGTAGAAGTAATTTTGCATTGTTTGAATGAATAAAAAATAAATTTTTAATGAATCAAAGTTCTTAAATTATTGTACAATTATACAGTATAGTTTTATATTTTGCACCAGAAAATCGCATTAATTAATTATTATATTTGTGTAATTTATAGCAGAATTGTAATATTGAGATTTCTCAGCTTGATAACCATTTAACTTAATTACGTTATTTAAGTATTAATATAATAAAATTGTAAAATATCGCATATATTTAACGTCATAATTCTGATTACATAACATAATTACACAGCTTAGCCGTAATAAGAGAATTTATTTAAATGTTTATGTATCTGTCAGATTGCAAATTTGAACTATTAAATTAAAAGCATTTAGTCCATTTAAATAATATAAAATTTGAATTTGTTTAATAATATTATCGTTGTTATAAGCTCGTTATAAATTAATGAGCAATCATTAATTTTATTATGTTATCAAGCTACGTGTAACAGCTTGCATGCTGCTTCTATCTTATGAAAAATGTCCCCTTCGAAAAAAAAATATGCGTATTTTAAAAATGAGTGTATGATTGATCAGCTTGTGTTAAATAATAGTCAAATAAATGATGCAATTATCATATATATTGAAGTAAAACCAAGCTTAAAAATAAATACCGAAGATGATAAACTACAGCTTAATGCAGGATCATAGTGTTGTAGCAAGCAGGTTTAGACTTAGGTCTAGGAAAATTAGGCAGTTTCGTGAGGCCCGAATCCGTCAGGGGGCCCATAAATTAATTTTTTAATATTAAATTATATATTTATTTACTTACTTTTATATTCTTTGAGATATAATCTAATGTTGCAGTGTAATAATCGTTATTTTTCAAAATATAAGAAAAAAAATTCATGCCTTTTTGGGGTACAAGTTTTACTTAGAACCCAAAATTTTTTAAAATTTGACACTGGTAGGAAGGGGGCAGCGAAAGAGGCACGTGCTCCTGAGTTATAAATGAGTAAAGGCTGTAGGAACTCTTCTAATAGCAAATAATTGCAATAACTGTCAACAAAAATTTAAATATTATGCTAATGTTAATACAGAAAATGTTAAAATAAATGTTTTTATTATCAGTAAAAGCGTTAAAATAACTTATGGTCTAGTACAATACATTTTTACACACCTTGGAGTACATAAATTCGCGCAAAGTCTTCAGATTAGATACAGTATCTCTAATACCCAATTATTTTCTTTAATACAATTTATTTACTAATAAATTACTTATTTCATTAATTCACAAATAGCTAAATTTATAATTAGGTAATGTAAATATACACTTTTTTTAAAAAATTTTATTTTCTTTTATTAGATTTATCACTTGTCACGAACAATTTTAAGTGGTTCAGTTCTCTTTGATCATCAATATTTTCTAACAAGTAAACAATAAGACAATTCTTGTTGTGTTGCTATAAATTTATTTCTATCTTATCGATGTTTGAAGGATTCTTTTAATTATATTCGGGTGTTTTTCTTTGTAATCAAAAGATATGGAGATCGGACTATTCAATTATTATTACTGTCGATTTTATTGTTTCAGATGAAAATTAATTAATGTATATATATANGGTTTGTATAGGGTTATACTATAACAATGATGTATATTTAACTCGGTTATGATTGTAAAATTACATCAGAGATGTACTTGAAGAAATGAATACACGAAGATACTTGCGTAAAAATGTCTGTCGAAGCGTGAAATGGTGAAATGTATACTTCAAAGTTGTTTAAATTGTGATGGACAGTAGTTTGAACACCTGAATTGATAAAATTGTATTGTATTGTATTAGTAAATATAATTATTATATATGCAATCTCATTTACTTTTGGTTCACCTTGTATATAAGACTTTTTAAAAAATTCTTATGTAAATTATGTAATATTTTTAAAAATATATTTATAAAAGCAAACCTTGATATAGCGCCTTTCTAAATAGTTTCACCATTTAAAATATAATACTAATGAATACTTATACACAAACATCATTCTGAGATAAATATTAATTAAATTGAGAACTCTTCGCTTTAACTTCATGATCTATTTACTATTAAATATTTTAGAGGGGGGAAATGGTTTCTTTGTATTAAAGTTTGATTATATATAAGGGTGGTCCAAATGTCAGTTAACTGTGTCAGACAATTTACAATTACATAAAAGATTTAAAGAAACAGGAGCGACTTCTTACAAAACATTAGCCAAGAATTTCGATAACTGATAACCAATCTTAATATTTTTAACGTTTTGTAGTGTCTAAATAAGACAGCAATCTTTATAACGCGATTAAAAACCTCTCTGTATACGTATAAAGTTCCATTTCGATTTGTCGCCATCACTTCTTCGTGTCTGAAATTGGCACTAAATTGAGTTTGGTGTTAAACCGAAGTAATTTAAACAATAATAAGCATATATGTTTTACAATTATATCTATAAACGTTTAAGTTTAGAAGCTTGAAAATCACATGATTTGAAGATAAAAATGTTGTTTATAATACATAATAGTCCATTTAGTAATTCACAAAATCTGAAGAGTTCTCTATTTAATATTTATAGGGTAGATACTTTTACAAGTATCCATTGACGATTTACGAGAGTGGCACTAATTTAGAAGACACTATATCGAGGTTTCATTAAATATATTGCATACTCTATAGGTAAAATGATTTTTATAGAAGAGCAAGAATTTATATATATATAAATTCTTGCTCTTCTATAAAAATCATTTTACCTATAGAGTATGCAATATATTTAATGAAACCTCGATATAGTGTCTTCTAAATTAGTGCCACTCTCGTAAATCGTCAATGGATACTTGTAAAAGTATCTACCCTATAAATATTAAATAGAGAACTCTTCAGATTTTGTGAATTACTAAATGGACTATTATGTATTATAAACAACATTTTTATCTTCAAATCATGTGATTTTCAAGCTTCTAAACTTAAACGTTTATAGATATAATTGTAAAACATATATGCTTATTATTGTTTAAATTACTTCGGTTTAACACCAAACTCAATTTAGTGCCAATTTCAGACACGAAGAAGTGATGGCGACAAATCGAAATGGAACTTTATACGTATACAGAGAGGTTTTTAATCGCGTTATAAAGATTGCTGTCTTATTTAGACACTACAAAACGTTAAAAATATTAAGATTGGTTATCAGTTATCGAAATTCTTGGCTAATGTTTTGTAAGAAGTCGCTCCTGTTTCTTTAAATCTTTTATGTAATTGTAAATTGTCTGACACAGTTAACTGACATTTGGACCACCCTTATATATAATCAAACTTTAATACAAAGAAACCATTTCCCCCCTCTAAAATATTTAATAGTAAATAGATCATGAAGTTAAAGCGAAGAGTTCTCAATTTAATTAATATTTATCTCAGAATGATGTTTGTGTATAAGTATTCATTAGTATTATATTTTAAATGGTGAAACTATTTAGAAAGGCGCTATATCAAGGTTTGCTTTTATAAATATATTTTTAAAAATATTACATAATTTACATAAGAATTTTTTAAAAAGTCTTATATACAAGGTGAACCAAAAGTAAATGAGATTGCATATATAATAATTATATTTACTAATACAATACAATACAATTTTATCAATTCAGGTGTTCAAACTACTGTCCATCACAATTTAAACAACTTTGAAGTATACATTTCACCATTTCACGCTTCGACAGACATTTTTACGCAAGTATCTTCGTGTATTCATTTCTTCAAGTACATCTCTGATGTAATTTTACAATCATAACCGAGTTAAATATACATCATTGTTATAGTATAACCCTATACAAACCCTAGTACACCTACTTTTGGTTCACCCTTTAAATCAAATTCAGTAAATCAGAATTTCATATATCCAGTAAAGATTGATCGCATACAAGTGATCTTGACAGTTGTTTATTTTTAAATAATAGTCTTTCAGTTACATAACTATATTTAAGATATAAGAAAAATAAATTCAAATATACATATTTATATACTTATTTTATATCTTTAAATATATTTTTACAATTTACAAAGTATATTTGATATGTAGAATTTCTCTCTTTCTCGTTATATATAAGGTGTATATATTTAGATTTATGTATTTTGTTTTTATGCTTTGTACATTATAAATTTTTTAAAAATATACAAAATCTATTTTTTAAATATAGAAAAAATATGAAAATAATAATAATATAAAAAATGTACACCATAAATTGTTTATATATAACTTCATCATTATATATACATGCATTTAAATTAAGGCCTCTCGGGGAGGCCCCTAGGTATAGAAGATTAACTGGGACCCCTCCACATAATTTTACAACATAAAGTAATAATATCTAATTGTATCTGAAGAATAAGACATTATTTTTTCCAATTTCGGGGCCCCTTGGCATGTTCCTCATTTGCATAATAAGTAATTTAGTAAATAAAATNAAAATGTTTGCAAAAGTTTACATTTAAATGTTGTTAAAAAAACTAATTAACAATTTAAGAAATTAATTAATTAAATTTTTATAGTATTTATAACTTATAAACCACAAAATATTTAATAAACAACAGAAGTTTAATCGAAAGAACAATGTTTTATAATAAAATACATCACGTTAATTATAAATATTTGTACGTTTTAACTACTCAAAAGCTTAAAATTATAACGTAGACAATTATAAAAGTTAAAACACACAGAAAATTTACTTAATTTAAAGCAAATTATTTAAAAAATAAAAAATTGAACTTTCTTATTATTAAAAAGAAAAACTAAAAAATATAACTTAATTTCAACAATATAACAGTGGAAAACAAATGATTTACATTTAAGTAATGGCAATTTCATAACTGTAGAGTTAAGTATTGATATGTTACATACCAGTCGAATACCGGTTATATTGTAGTTTTGCACCAGAGTACAGATCAGTAGCACCACATGTGACCTGTGGCAAGTCAGCTTGGGAGAGCTTTATTTTCTCTCTCTGTATGGCTGACATGCGCATAGGTTCTCTCTTTTGACAGTGATTGCTGGAATGCAAGTGTCAAGTCCAACTGACGGGGATGCACTGTCAACTTGATCCCACAATATCCAAACACTTAGGTGTCGTTTCATCCGATAAAAATCCTCCTCCTAGATAACTCGATAATAAAAAAACACAGAGGGGGGGGAAAAGGGAAGAAAAATAACTGACAGAATTTCACAATTAATTTCCATAATATAAATCGTAAGCTAATGTATACATTTATACTTTAACAATAATGTTTAATTGTCTAATAAAATGTAAATCGAACGTTATTAATTTGTTAGAAATAATTTAAAATAATAAATTTTATTTGAATGAAAATTGTATAAATTTATTATTAATTTAAATCTAAATAAAATCGAAAAATTTTCGTGGTAATTATCGCAAATTTAATTAGGTTTATTAACTTCTTTTTAATTACTATTCGCTCACTCGAATTTTATTAACTTATTTATAATTGTAATCGTGATAAATTATATTAGTTTGATCTTTTTAAGGCAAGGTAATTGGATTTTTATCTTTTTTATTCCTAATTTTTTTGTATGTATATTTATAAATACATGTAATAAAACTGTATGAAGGTAAATTTCAATAAATTATATAAAAATCTATAATATATAGTGTGAAATATAATGTGAAAACATTCCTTCTCAACCTGTGAGTCGCGAGTTCTTCCAATCACAAATTGTTCTGGAACACTTCGTGCTCTTTCAGTATAGTAAAAGAAGGTGACAAATTGAAAAAAATAATTAAAAAATTCTACATAAAACTAATAAACGAATTATAAAATAAAGAAATATAATAATTTTTAAATAAAATAGTAAATAAATTAATTTTAAACGCTTTATTTCTTATATATCTGTTGCTTTTTCCCCCTCTTATAATCCTTACATAAAATTTACATAAATTAAATTTTATTTAAGAAATTAATCAATAAAATTTTTTCCTATTTTATAATCACATTTCATCTTTATCTCGAATAAATAAAAATTGAATTTTAAATCAATTTTGATGAAAAATTAGTTCATTTTTCATAATTGGCTCATTTGCTCTCACTCGAATTCATTTATTAGTTTACTTAATAGGTAATAATGTAATTATTATCCTTACACCTACTGAGTTAATGAGAAAATATACAGTAAATATTCACAAATGACTACGTTGATAAAATGTTCATTATTGTAAGTAGAACTTATTAAATTTTATCAGAAAAATACCGAAAGGTATCATTAATATAATATCTAACTGGGAAAATAATTGTTAAAGTCAACAAACATTTTAAAATTTCATAATAAAATATTTTTACTTTGATTAATTAAAGTAAAATGACAAATAACCAAAGGGAGATATTACATTAATTTTCAACTTTCTCGTTGTTCGATTGCTTCAAAAATACTGTATATATTTTATTTAACATTTGCACGCTCTAATTTTTTCCCTTTTAATTTTAATTATAATTTCAAATTGTTTAATTATAATTAATATAAAAATAATTATATTTTTAAAAAGTTTAATTTTTCTAAAATAAATTTTATCAAGAATAGATTAAATTTAATGTTAGAGTTATGGATAGAAGATGCTACATGATAAGCAGAAAGAAGAGGAAGAGAGGAATCTAAAGAGATGATGGCAAAAGACCTGATAAACTGGAAGGGACCATTATCATTTCCATGTTTTTCCTATAGATAACAGGATCCAAGTTACATATAAATTAAACAAGGATAATTATTCCTTCCATTTCCATCTTTTCCTAAGTTAGCAAGTCCCGATACACCTGTAAGTTAATTAATATACATCTTAAAGTCCCGCGATATGTGTGGCCCTAATGTGTATATTATTTCTAATTGTTGTTATATTCTAATTATTAGGATCTCGTAATACTTGGGGCCTTAATAATTAGAATATAAAGCTTTTAAATGTTATTATTATTTGCTAGAGAAAGTAGAGCCTCTTATATGTTAGAATTTAAGGACACCTTTATCTTTAAATATTTAATTTTATTTAATTAGTCAATTTTTTCTTAAACTTGAGCTATTTGTACGAATTTTAAACCTCTAAATAAATAAATAAAATTGAATTAGGTCAATAAGAATTCTCATTTTCAAAATTATGATACTTAAGCCATGAAAGTCAAGAATTTTTATAATGGCTCCAACAAAAAAAATTTTAAGAATTTTTGGTATTTAAATG